>NC_056726.1:1584145791-1584330791 GCF_019279795.1 Protopterus annectens
GTACGATCCAACTTCATTACTTATTTGTTATGTATTATCATTGTTCATATATATTAGGAATTCTCATATATCACGTATATAGTGTGTTCCAACTTGATTGCCTCTTTTTACTGTATCCACAAATTGTTATCATATGATATTGTCTTTTGTTTATTTTAGTGTATCCACAAATTGTACTTCTGTGATATTGTCTTAGTGTTTGTAACAAATGACAATTAGTAATCTGTCTAAAATGTTCTGTGTAGCTTTTGTCACCGGACCTCTGATAAAAATGGGCAGTTACCCAGTAAAGGAATGTCAGATAAATAAATACATACATAGATAAATACATTAATAAATGAATAACAATTAATATACCACTATGTCAACAGTAAGAACATTGAAAATAAAAGGTCGACGATGGAAATGCTGACAGTCCACTTTGTATGATTGAGGAAAATCCTTGCTTCATTGAAACTAAATTAAAAAAAAAAGAAAATAACATAATTTTTTGCAGGAGAGCAAGCCCCCTTGCGCCACCAGCACTCTCTGATAATTATATATACTAACTCCAAGATCACACACTCCCTGGTGAAAGGGAATATTTCCCCACCCAGGGATTGCTGATCTATCACACCTGTCGATCATTTACATATGTCAACCAAATGTTGTTGATCAATCGGCCAATGACATTGCTGTGTGTTGACATAATTCAATAGAACCACATAGTGCACATACAGATATGTATATACCCCCCTACACACACACACACACTACATAGATGCATTTAATATGTATATATAAAAAAAAATATATATATATATATATATACACAGAGAGACAGAGAGAGAGAGAGACTCATCTGTCATTTCTTAACTCAACTGCATTCACAAATGTGTAAGAACCTTGGAAAGCATTCAGCATTCTGAAAAAATAAAAGACACAAATAAAAGCATTTTTGCAAGGCAGTATGGCCCCCTTCACTCCTTGATATAGAGGATATACTCCCCAACTTCCCTGCTATTTATATTTACCAACTCTCATGTCACACTATCAGAAACAAGCAAAGCACTCATCAGCAAAACTCAGCAGTTCACACAAGTGATTGAAGATTTCAATGTCAATCACTAGTATTTTATGAACAAAAAAATCTGGCTTCCCATAGATAGATGGACAGACAGACAGAAATATAAAGTCATAGATAGAGCAGGAATGACGTGAAGGGTTTGGCAGCCCTGGCTGAAATCTGGGAAATGCTGTGCTAAGGTAAGTCTAAACACTCAGAAATAAAGTAAACCCCTTTAGTGAACTCACAGTTAAGCACCCTCATCCTTAGAATAATCAGGATTTCATCATAACTAACAAACTTTCAATCCACCATTAAGTAACATTCAAAAAGTCATATCACAACATCACGCTAACAAGCATGTTTGTCTCTGTATATCAGAAAATAATAGAACTGAATACTGAAAAAAAAATGTAAAACTACTTGAAATATTGTACTTATACAAAAGAGCAAAAACTTTAAAGAGAGATTTGTAAGAGACAGAAAACATCACCACTAAAGCAAGGAACATGCAAGTGTGGATTTGCCACCAGTTTAAATTATTTTGGAAGGCAACAAAATTACTATTGCTGCCCATAATAAAACCTACACCTCTAGTAAATATTTTAATTGTGGAAGTACTGGTCTTATATATGTAGCCTGCTTGTTGTGGTGTCTGTTTTTACACAGAAAAACATGAAAGACCATTATGGAGTAAAAATTTACAAGCATGTGTCTTGACATTGCTACAAACATGCTTTGCAAGCCTTCCCTTATATGTAAGACCTCAAATTTTACAATTTTTGTATTGAACAATGTATTGGATTAATAGCAGATTCAGTCTCTGGGGTCACCAGGATCAAGTACAGGGAACTAACTTGGCAGCAAAACTAATATGGTGGTTCCACCCCCCCAGAGTTAATGACAGTGGCCAGGATTCATAAAGAACTTCATCCATTGATCGATCGATCGATCGATCGATCCATCCATCCATCCATCCATCCATCCATCCATCCATCCATCCATCCATCCATCCACCCACCCATCCATCCATCCATCCATCCATCCATCCATCCATCCATCCATCCATCCATCCATCCATCCATCCATCCACAACCCCTATTCCCATATTTTGCACATGGGGTCAGGGTTTCACTAACAGTGAAAATTATCTAGAACTGATATTTATATCACCAGCATGATAGCTCATTATTTGGTATTAATTAAGTGGCTCTACACAAGGTAGAGAGCCACCAAATACAAATACACTGCAGAAAATACTAATGAAAGCAGAAGAGCCAAAGTGCATACTAATTAAATAATCCTACATGGCAAATATGTTCAGGAAGCTATAAAGCAATAATGTATACTCAGTGTAGTCTTTTGCTACGTAAACCAAAACTGTTTGGAATACAGGCACGATTACCCTTAAAAAAAAAAAAAACATGTAAGGGGTCACTGCTGTTACTACTGTACTGTATGTGCAGCAGGCTTTAAATTGGGGTGCTGCTGCAAGAAGAAAAAGGATGTTTTAGACCTTGTTTAACTTATCATGGACTGCATGAAACAGAAATTGTTAAATTGTTGAGAGATGTAGGATGGACAGGGAAGCAATAGAGGAAATATGTAACCTCTGTTGCCCCCACCTCAAGCCACAGAGAAATCATAGAGAACCCATCCCAGTGGAAACAAAGATATGTGTAGCATTATGTATACTAGCTACTGCTTCATTCCAGAGATCCACAGGGGGATATATTAGAGGTGTCACAGGCATTAGCTTCTAGAATATTACATCAGTTTTTTAATGCAATGCTACCACATGGAAGGGAGCATATATGTTTCCCACAAATACCACATGAGAGAGAGAGTAAGAACCATGCAGGAATTATATCCAATATCACACTTCCCTGAAGTTCTGTGAGCCATTAGATTGCATGTACAAAGAAATAAAAGCCACACATGGGCAAAGGGGAAGTCAGGACATCAATACATATATAAATAAATACACAAAAACATACTCAGAGGCACTAAATAAAAATCTGCAAAAGCAACAGAGACCTCCAAAGCAGACATCAAAGCAGCCTCCACCCCACAACACAAACTATGAAACACATAATTCACAAAACCAGCGTGCCACACAATCACAGCCCTTAAGGCAAAATAACATACCCAACATACTAGTAATAGGTGACTCTATAGTCAGGCACACTGACGTCCAACTCACTAGGCTGAATAAGGAGAAGGTTACTGTTAGCTGACTGTCGGGTGCCAGGATCTGCCACATAACACAAGCACACAGGTCACTCCAGAACAAGTACAAATATGACTCTGTCATTGCCCATGTTGGTGTGAATGACTTGAGCCGTACTTCCCTGCACTACATGAAAAGAAACATAGAAGAGCTTTCTGATCACATAGCCCAGGCCGGTATGACCCTGACCCTGAGTAGCATCCAGCCCTCACCAAGAATGATACAACGGTATAAAGAAAAAATTATCAATTTCAATAATTGACTAAGTTTCTGGTGTCATTCAAAGGGGATCCAGTGTCTGTCTGCCTGGAATGACATGCTTGACAAGCCAAGTTGCTTTGCTAGAAACGGCTTGCACCTGTTACCTTTAGGCTTTCAAATACTGGCCAAAGCTCTTGCCACACCGATAATGCCTTTTTTAGGCAAGCCTCAAAAGACAAACCCACCGCTGTAAATAGCACAAGTAAAAAATTCTGAGGGTAATGCTACTCAATGCCAGAAGTCTAAACCTCAAAATGCACACACTTGAGTCACTCCTCAGTATGGAGAAAATCAATATATGTGCAGTAACAGAAACCTGGTTTAAGGCTCCAGAGAGCACCCCAGCACTACAGCTCATACCATACATTTCGGCCACAGAACCCAGACCGAAATACAAAAGGCAGGGGAATATCCATATTCATCAAGGATACCCACACCTCCAGGTTAGCGGCACAGCATGATGCTTCAGAGATCATCCATGTGCAACTAACAATGGGGAAAACTGCAATTCAAATTGTAGCTTGCTACAGATCACCCACCATGTCCCAGGACTCCCATTCCGCATTTCTGGAAACACTGGGAAACATAGAGGTCCTACCAAACACCCTAATACTGGGTGATTTCAATTACCCAAACATTAAGTGGGAGAACTACTCAAGTACTAACTCCCTTGCCCATTTCCTAGAATTTATAAACTCAAACACCCTGGATCAACTGGTCAACACTCCCACCAGAAATGACAACATATTGGACCTGGTCATCACCAACATGGGCGACCGGTGTTCTACACCGGAGGTCAACCCCTCTCTGGTTAGATCTGACCATAAACAAATCACTTTGGATATCCACATTCTGCCCCCACCCCTGGACAAGGAAACCACCGTGAAAAACTTTTCAAAAGCAAACTTCACATTACTTAAGACCGAGGTGGAAAGTTTCAAAGCCCCCATGCTAAAGGATAACACTGTCCAAGCTGCAAAATCCTTTACTAATGCATTCTATGAGCACCTACAAGAATGCATGGTTTGTGCTATCCCAAGCAAAACCAAGACTCACTCCTTCATGAAAAGGAAACCAGTCTGGTGGACCCCTGCAATAAACAAGCTATACAATAGAAGGAGGAAACTAGTACAGAAAAAGAGTAAAATCCCAAGAAGGGAAGACATCCCTGATTGGTATCAGCAAGAAACAACGATCCCTCATAAAATTGTCCAAGGTGAGCTTCGAAAGAAAGATTGCCAAGGATTCCAAAGATAACCTCAAGGCATTCTTTAGCTGTGTCACGAATCTAAGTGGCAATTCTCAAGTATGCTCAGAGTTAATGCAGAATGGCACAAAATACACTGAACCAACCGATATTGCCAACATCCTGGCAGACAGGTTCAGTGCAAACTTCACCCCCCCACCCTCAAAAGGGCCCATAACCATACCAGAAGAATGTAGAGCCCCTGAAATCACAGACACTCAGGTTAAAACAGCCCTCTCCAAAGCCAAAAACATAGCATCAATGGGACTGGACAGTGTCCCAGGCTGCATCCTACATGAGCTCAAAGACGAACTAACCCCTCACCTAAACACACTGTTCAAACTCAGCCACTCCACAGGCTACATACCCACAGAGTGGCACACAGCAATGGGTATTCCACTTCACAAAGGTGGAGCCACAACAGACCCTGGGAACTATCGCCCTATAAGCCTGACTAGCTTGGTCTGCAAGGCTATGGAGGGCATCATCATGTAACTCATTAACAGAGACATTGGGAACCTCCAAACACTGGACCCTACCCAGTTCGGCTTTGTGAAGGGCAGATCATGCCTCCTAAACCTGGTGGACTTCTTTGAGACAGTTACCAAGGCTATAGATGAGAGAAAGGTGGTACACACAGCATACCTAAACCTCGCAAAGGCCTTCGACACCATTCCCCATTCTGGTATTATAGACAAGCTTACATGCCTTAACATAAACCCCTATGTCACAAGATGGGTTGCCACTTGGCTCATGGACAGAACCCACATGGTGAGAGTTGCGGGAGTTAAGTCTGACTCTAAACCGGTTACAAATGGTGTTCCCCAGGGCTCAGTCCTAGGACCCCTCCTTTTCGGCATATACTTGTCAGAGGTACAGGCAAGCACAGGAGGACTATGACTGACCAAGTTCACAGACAACTGCAAACTAGGGGCTGTAATTGACTCTCTGGCTGACACAGACATCCTCCAAAAAGGACTCACTGAGATGGATACCTGGTGTCAAAATCATGGCCTCAAGCTAAATGCCAAAAAGAGCATTGTCATCCCCCTTTGGAAAAAACAAAGTACACACAAACTACCACATAGGGGGTAGCCCCCTAAAGCCCCTAAATACAGAAAATGTAATAATGGATCTGGAGACCCACGCAGATGGTAATCTTTCTTTTGATAATCACATTGCCAAAGTGGTTAGAAAATCCTTCTATGTGGCTCACCTAATCGAAAAAGGGTTTGAATCCAGATCAAAAGAGGTCATTGTGCCCCTCTACTCATCACTCATCAGACCCATCATAGAGTACAATGTCCCATTTGGGATGTACCTTACAAGACATTTGCAACAGCTGGAAAGACCACAGAAGTACTGCACCAAGAGGATCACTGGCCAGATGCCCTATGCAGCTCGACTGAAGATACTCCAGCTGTACTCGGTTGCATACCGTCTACTCAGAGGTGATCTCTGCTTGACATACAAGGCCAGAATTGATTGACATGCTCCACCTAAAGAAAACCTTATCCCTTTGAGCCACATGCTCTAGGGATCTAAACCTCACCACAACAATAAATAGTATGTGCTGGAGGGATAGATTCCTGTCCCAGAGACTTCCCATGCTTTGGAACAAGATTCCAATCTACATTAGGCAGAGCTCTTCACTAACACTCTTCAAGAAAAACCTTGATGAGTGGATGGGAAACAAAAAGTTTACTCCGGGGATCACTTCAGTGGCTCTGCTGGACAGAGGCACAGGGAACTAATCTAAGGGAGCAACGAAAGCCAACACATTCTGGCTAGGCTTATAAATGCCTTCGGGCAGATAGCCTAGTATGATCCTATGAACCTATGACCCTAATAGAAAAGATTTCCACTCTATAAACTGTCGGGTTGTCTGTGATACCTAAGGGATCATCTACAATGTCTGCAGCTAACCCAGGTAGTTGCCACAACTCACACATATGGCACAGCCATGAGCTGTATACCAACTTTTGCTAGGGGTGACATTCCTCAAGGGAATTTAGTGGGGGATGTAGATTATACACAACAGCCCTGGATCATGACATCAATGAGAAACCCACATGACACCACTGAGCAAGGATACAATGAAGCCAACACACAAACTAGTAATATCACAGAATGTGTGTTTGGTTAACTTAAATCAAGGTTCTAGTGTCTATAGACAGCAGGAGACACACTGCAGTAAGACCTAGGCACCTGTGCAGAAATACTTGCATACTGTGCCATGTTACACAATATAATTCTCAGGAAACAGCTTCAACAAGGACAGCAAGTTGCAGGACCACCGGCAGGGCTAAAAGCAGCAGCAGGTACAGTTAAGGAGACTGAGGGAAGACCACCAGCTGCAGATGGTTCTGGCAGTCAGAGGAGTTAATAGTATGCCATGATTTTGGTTAAGAGCAAAGGATAGCACAAACAATCACTACTTAGCTCAAAGCCTAAGATCCAATACACATGCTCATAGGAAAACAGATGCCTGTTGGACACCACAGCATTTACTTAACCATGCAATGGATATGTTCTGATAGCATCATACAGAGACAACCCCCAAGGACACATTGTTACCTGTAGTAATGACAAGGTAAGTTTGGAACCTGTAAAGAAAAAAGAAAAAAAAAAGGTTATATGACTGATTACGCTCACATGGAAAAATGTATATGCCCCCAAGGAGAGACTTTTTCCTGAGGTGTACAGTTGTGTCAGTAATATCTCTTCTGTAAGATGTTTGCAACATACAGTTGCATTTTAGAACCAATAGTTTGCACCAAGCATTTCAAATGACTACCATCCATAAGACATGGAACAGGTCAATTATACCCTCATTTGCACAACTATACCATGAAGCAAGACTGAAGTATCTAATGTTGCCAGTGATGTAATGACAATACTATCTGAAATACAATGTGTCTAAAATATAGAAATAATCCATTCACAAATCAGTAGAAGAAAAAAGTATTTATTTATTGACATTTGGTGACTGGAAAAGTCAGACAGGCTCAGGAACCCATTTTCAGCGGAGGCCCGGAGAGAAAATCTCCATCAGTACAAAGCATTTACATATTTATATAACTGAGTTGAAATTCACATTCATGCAGCATTTATACAAGTAAGAAATTAAATAGTTCAACAAAATGATAAAACATGCAATATTACAATAAGTTGTACTGATAATAATAGTTACTGTAATTAATTATTAGTTGAGGGGTATAGAGAAAAGAGCATCTGATGGTAGAGACAACAAATCAAAACTCTAGTCTGCAGTACATATTGATAAATTCAGACTTGTGAATAAGTAAGCATCAGCTACCTACTGTGTGCATCAGACTTATATGCAACCATAAGTCAAAAGGTCATGTGCAAAGGGCAGGCACAGTCGTCATCATCTGCACATGGTGATGCTGGGTTGGGAGAGTTGGAGTGAAGGCTGACACCAGTAAACTGAAAATGTGCAAGTAAGAAGCACATGTGTCTCTCTGAGTATACCGTGTTTCAACCAATAACAACAGATATTTGTCAGTCAACAGTACTATTTAGGTAGTTTGCATGTGTTTGAAGTGGTATGGGTAAGTTAATTATTTTTTCTATGTGTGTGTCTGCATGAACACAATCAAGCACTGTGCTTGCACTATGCCATGGCATCTTTGACAGGTGTGAGCCAAGAATGGCAGATTACTCAGTTCACCATCATCATTCCTGACCATGAGAACCATATCTGCCATGAGTGCACTGTTACTTCCACAGCTTTGGCTAGAAGCCGGGCTGCTACCTGAATGTAAACAATGTCTGTTGGATGAACACTCATCAGGGCTATGTTCAGAACCATGAACCCATGGCCTGCTACTGCAATGACTGATGGAGCAGTGGATGTAGATTCAGTATGGGAGTGGGATCTAGTACGACAATGTCTGCTAACTCCAAAAGACGGAGCGGCTCTCCAGCTATGTGGATGCCCACACTCCACCAGCAGAAGTTCCATCACAGAAATTGCCTGATTCTCCTGTCTAAGGAACTGCCCACACAGCTCAGAGGGTCACTTACATCAGAATGCATGGCATTTAGTAGTTGCACCATCGCTTCTGAGGCTTGGATGGAACATACCTGTGCCTCCACTATGGCCCTACATATACGTCTGGTGGCATCTAATGACACAACAGCTTAAGGAAGAAAGTGGACAGCAGGCTTCCTCCAAGCACCCCCTACCAGCCCTGTTGTGTAGGACCATGCCCTCATGATGGCTATCAGGAGAGGAAACTGGTTCTGCAACCAGAGTAGCCGCACTAGCCTGATCAACTGTGTCACCCTTAACCTGTCCAATATCACAGCTATCCATGTCATGGGTATGGGTACGCCTACTGATGGTGCCTGAAACATGGGTAGGGGATGTGAGAGTCACAACCTCAGTGTCAGACTGACCCCCTGCATGTCCAGACTATACCTGTTCATCACTACCACCATTGTCATCAGAGACTACCGATACTCCGACATCAGGTGGTAGGAGTTTCACATTGCCACTCTTAGGACCACCTATGATAACAAGCAATAAACACAACAAACAGAAAAATGATCACATGTTTTTCTTATAATAAAGGTATGTTCAACTTCTTAACAGTTGCTAAAGCTACAAAACCATTACTGTCATATAGACCTGACTCTACCTTATATACAGTATTAACAATAAACAAATGTGTGCTTACGATGTGCAGGTGGGCTGGTAGCCTGCAATCCACAATTGCCTGAATGAGAAGAATATGGAATGGAATGAAGTTTGAAAAGTATCACAATGCAAATAATACAAGCAATAGAGAATAGTTCCCTTCACAAATGCAGTTTAAAAAGGTTTTCATCAAAAAAGGTTAGTGAACAATTAGCTGCCCCCCACAAACCCAAAGCAAACTCCACTTTCTGCTTGACTGTAGTCTGATTCACACAATTACTGCTGGCTCTCTATATTATATATTATTATATCCGACATCTTAGATATATGCATATAAAGAATTAACAATGACACTTGCTTCTTGCATACTTGGAAGGTTTGCTTTTGACACTCTGGGTCTATCATCCACATTTGCACCAGCATCAAGCAGTCTATTGGAACCTTCTGATGAGCTATGTTGATCTCTGATAGTGGACAGGAATGTCTCAGTTTTAGTTATTTGCAGTTCAATACCAGGGCCCACACCCCCACTCCTGTAGCCACCTGTTCCCAGGCAATTGCTGCAGCCTTACAGTGGCCAGAGGTTATCACATCAGCTGCCCATTGTCTTATCTGGGAGTAGGATCTCCCATGCCCTCTGAGACCATTAAGGGCATCAGCCACCACTTGCCATATCCTGTCTCAGGTAGATTGGTCACATCTACATATCCTTAAAACAAAAGCTGCACAAAGATATAAAGCTTGGATAATGACCTCATTTTCTGCATCACTATATGGTTGCTTAAACAATCAGATGTTTTCTTGGGTGCCATATCCCTGTATATGATGAAACAGAAAACAGATACAAAAATGAAATATGTTATAAACTGACAGGATGACTGTGAGCTCAAGTCTGTGTGACTGTATGGAACCAACATGCATGCTAACAATTTCTATGCGTTAAGTGCTTACTATGACTATACAACAGTTAGGCAGCATAAAAATCACTTTCATGGCTGTAGCAGAAAATTGAAAATGTTATTTTAGGCTGCTACAGGTAGGTTAAACCAGCCAAAAAGGATGATTTTTTTCACTTGAATGCATTTCCTGCTGTGGACTTTACTACATATAGGTTTATAGGTGTGTAGTAGGCTAATGGTCCTGGAGCCTTTACAAGTCTAGCCCATAGACGTGCCTTGGCATCATGCCGCCTGACATTAGTTCCCAGTGCCTTAATCAAATAGAGCCACTGGAGTGATCCCCAGGGTGAACTTTCTATTTCCCATCCACTCATCCAGATTTCTTTTGAAGAGGGCCAGTGAGGTGCTCTGCTTGAAATGTGTGGGAAGTCTATTCCATAGGATGGGCAGTCTCTGGGTTATGAACCTGTCCTTCCAGCATGTTCTGTTGATTATGGTAATGAGGTTGAGGTCTCTGGAGCGTGTGGTGTGGAGGTATTGGGATTTCTTTAGATGTAACATTTCTAACAGAGCTGGGTCAGACATGGCTTTGTAAGTCAAGCAGACATTGCTTCTTAGTAGACGATATGAGACAGAGAATAGCTGGAGTTTTCCGAGTCTACCCATGTAGAAGACGAGGTTAAGGCCTAGGATCCTCTTTGTGAGGTACTTTTGTGGTCTTTCCAGATGTTGCAAGTGTCTAGTGAAGTACATGCCAAATGGGGCATTATACTCGATAACTGGCCTAATGAGGGAAGAGTAGAGAGAGATGATCACCTCTTTATTCCTGGATGCAAAGCCTTTGGTAATGAGATGTGTCACATAGAAGGACTTTCTGACTACAGTGGCGATGTGATGGTCGAATGAGAGGTTGCTGTCAACCTGTGTCCTCAGATCTCTTATAACACCTTCAATGTTCAGTGGGCTTCCATTAGTCTGGTAATTAGTGGGAACTGAGTTTTTCCCAAAGGGGATGATGATGCATCTTTTGGCATTAGGCTTAAGGCCATAGTTTCGACACCAGTCATTGGTCTCAGTGAGGCCTTTCTGTATGAAGTCTACATCACTTGGGGAGTTAATAATGGCTCCAAGCCTGCAAACTTGGTCAACCGGAATCCCATCCATGTTGCCCTGGACTTCTGAGAAGTAGATGCCAAACAGGAGAGGACCTAGGACCGATCCCTGTGGGACTCCACTCATAACTGGTCGGCAGTCTGACTTGGAGTTCTACTTTCACACTGCAGGTCTTATCTGTGAGCCAATTTTCAACCCAACTAGAGATATAGGGATTGATGCCTACTTTGGTGAGTTTATCAATAATTCCTGAGTAGAGAATGGTATCAAAGGCCTTAGCCAGATTGAGGCAGGCTGTATGAACTGCCTTGCCCTCATCCACAGCTCTGGTGACTGACTCAAAGAAGTCAACCAGGTTGAGCAGGCATGATCTAACTTTCACAAAACCAAATTGCGTGGGATCTAGAATTTGGAGATTCCCTATATCCTTGTTAATTAGGTCCATGATGATGTGCTCCATAGCCTTTCATATCAGACTCGTCAGGCTAATGGGGCGATAATTCCCAGGATCTGTAGTCACTAACCCTTTATCGAGAAGGATGACTGTAGCAGTGTGCCATTCGGTAAGGACAAAGCTGAGGTGAGGCTGTGATTGAACAGGGCACACAGATGTGTTGCCAGTTCACTTTATAGTTCATGTAGAACACATCCAGGGATATCGTCCGGTCCCATGGAAGCTGTATCCTTGGCCTTGGACAATGCAGCATTACCTTGTGCTGCAGTAATGCTGGGTGCCTGGCATCCTTCCGGTATTGTGATTGGTCTTTTAGGGGGGAAGAGAGGGGTGAAGCTGGCACTGAATCTGTCAGTCAGTATGTTGGCAATATCTGTTGGCTCAGTATAAGAGGTACCATTGTGCAGTAACTCAGAGCAAACCTGGTTATTGCCGTGGAGATTCTTGATATAACTATAGAAGGCTTTGTGGTTATTTTTAGTGTCTGCTGCAATTCTGCCTTCATAGCTGGCTTTAGAGGTTTTGATATGGGATGTCAACTTTTTGTTGAGGCTAATAAGGGAGTTTTTCTCATCTTGGGACTTCACCTTTTTCTGCAAAAGTTTCTTCCTTCTGTTGTAGAGTTTATTAATGGCATGAGACCACCAGATTGGCTTCCTTTTTTGGAGGAGAGTGTCTTGGTTTTGTTGGGTATGGCTAGTTCCATGCATTTATGTAAGTGTTCATACAGTGCATTGGTGTATTATTCGGCAGTCATGCATCTATTTTCCATTGACATGGGTGGCATGAACTTATCCACCTCTGTCTTTAGGAGCCCAAAGTCAGCCTTGGAGATGTTTTTCATGGTGGTGGTTACCTCTGCTGGGGTATGTGGGTAAGATGTGGATTTCTATGATGATTAGTTTGGGGTCGGATCTAACCATGGAGGAATTGACTATTGGTGTAGAGCAACGGTTGTCCATGTTAGTGTTAACCAGGTCAAGGATGTTGCTTCCTTGGTGGAGGTAAGAATGAGCTGGTCCAGGGCATTGGAACTGATGAATTCCAGGGAGCACTGGGCCAGTGTACTGATGCGTGAGTAGTTTTCCCAGTAGATGGAGGGGTAGTTGAAGACATCTAGTATGAGAGTGTTGGGTTGGACCCTAATAGTTTCCAGGGTGCTTAGGAATGTGGAGTGAGAGTCTTAGGACATGGTTGGGAACCTATAGCAGGCTACGACCTGAATCACGGTCTTACCCAATGTTAGTTGTACCTAAAGTATCTCAGATGTGTTATGCTGGGCAACTAGTCTGGAGTTGTGCATATCCTTTATTAATATGGAGATATCATCCCCTTTGGAGCTTTGGTTCATGTTCTGGGGTCGAAAGGTGTGGAATGAGTTATAGCCTGGTAGTGCAGGGGTGCTTTCTGCTGCTTTAAACCACGTCTCCGTTACAGCACAAATATCGATGTTCTCCATTTTGAGGAGTGTTTTGAGCAAGTGCATCTTGAGATTTAGACTTCTAGCATTGAGCAGCATGACCCTCAGATTGCATTTATTTATAGATGTTATGGTGGTAATTTGGTCTTTGGAACATCACCTAAAAAAGGCACTATAGGGGTGGCAAGAGCCTTAGCCAGTATCTGGAAACCCAGGGGTGACAGATGCAGGCCATCTCTGGCAAAGCATCAAGGTCTGTCAGTCATGTCATCTGAAGCAGACAGACACTGGATCCCCTTAAAATGACACCAGAAACTTAGTCAATTGTTGAAGTCAATCATTTTCGGCTTGTATCATTCTGGGCAATGGTAGGATGCTGCTCAGGGCTAGGGTCATACCTGCCTGGGCCACATTATCCGTGAGCTCCTCCATGTCTCTTTTCATGTAGTCCAGGGAGGTGCATCTCAGGTCATTCACACCCACATGGACAGTGACAGAGTCATACTTGGACTTTGTTTGGAGTGACTTGAGTGCATGTGTTATGTGTTGGATTCTGGCACCTGATAGACAGCTGACTGTTACCTTCTCCTTATTCAGTCTAGTGAGTAGGACATCAGTGTTCCTCACTATTGAGTCACCTATGATTAGGGTGTTGGGCAAGCTGTTTTGCCTTAGTTGCTTAGGTTGAGGGGCACAATGTGTAGGTGAGCTATGTGTCTTGTGGTTTGTGCTGTGTTATGGTGGTCAAGTGCATTCCTGCCTTGGAGGTCTCTGCTGTTTGGGTAGATTTCTACTGAACACCTCTGCAAAGGTGGGTGCGTGGTTTGTGTTTTTATGTGAGAGCTGTGATGGTGGGTGTTCTGGAGGGCTATGTGTTGCATGTGGTGTGGTGCAGGTGTTGACCTTCTCCTCTTGACCAGCTATTCTGGTCTTGGCTTGAGAGTGCCTGGCTTCCAATTTGGATATATAAGTGCATCTCTCACAAGTTTGAGTGCTGGGAGGTAAGAAGAAAGTGTTGTCTGTGTACATGAGGCAGTTGCTACACTATACCTGTATACATTATATTTAATTTACTTTCTGTACTTTCTCTACCATATATTCCTTTTCTAATGTTTTTTTTTCATTTACTTTCCTCTTGGCAGCATGCAAACATGTTTCAGTACCTAAAAGAAAAAGTGAAAATTTTAGTTTAGGCTGTTTTAAGTAGCCCAAACATACCTGATGTTATTGAGTGGCTCCTGCAGCAGGGGCTGTACTTAATTCAGTATATGCACCTGACAGATGTCAAATTCTGTGGTACATAATGTAACTGAAGAAAAGAGACAGAAATAAGGCACATGAAGCATTGCTTGAATTTTCTTTAGAAGTCTCATTTCAATTATTTACAATATTTCCTTTCACATTTTTTGTTTTATACATATGGATGACAACATGTTTCATGACATTTTGTCTGACTACTGTTATCCATTAAAACAAGAACACTTGACATCTACCTACATAATTGAATAAACTACTTGAAACCTCAGCAAGGCATCTTTCTTCCTCCCACATGGAGGGTATAAGAGAGAGAGTCTCCTAGATCTGCTAGCTAAAGTAATTTTATCTGGCTATATCCTTTGTATTCTGTTTCTTGTTAGTCTTGTCACCCTCTGGGTCACAGGTGGGATACCAGATTTGACTCAAACCTTCTGGATTACCTCTGTTTTTTTATAATATTTTAATATTGGGTAAGGCCCAAAATGACAATATGCCAGAATTCAGCATCTTTCACCTTCCAAAGTGCATCCCTCAAAAGCCATGCCATTGTTGAACAGTGAAACCAGTAATAATGGGTGGAGCATCACATGTGGCAGTAGTGTGCTCACCAAGTAAGTTTTCTACACTTTTATCAACTATTCTAACACCAAGGGACATCATAAAATCATCACTTGACTGCATACAAATGTGTATGCACCTTGAGCAATTTATCTGTGTCCTACAGACTAGGAGTAGCAACAGTGAACAACATGTATATGTTTGTTTTAAGTCTGCAGTACCATGTTTGTCTGTAGTTGCTCAGGCTGGCAGAATACTTACTCTCTTTGCTAAGTAGCCTTTGCCATGTTTTAATGTTTAACAATCACTTGCACTGGTGTTTTGTAGCTACTGCCACAGCACTGTAATTGGTCTGAAATTGTATATGCTGTTCGAATACTTATTGTAATTATTTCCAGCCTTAGTCAATTTGAAAGTTATATCATAGGTTCATAGGTTCATACTAGGCTATCTGCCCTAAGGCATTTATAAGCCTAGCCAGAGTGTGTTTGGCTTTCGCCACCCATTTTAAATTAATTTTGCTATGCCCTTTTTCGAGGTTAGTATACTGTGCCTCTGTCTAACAGTGACACAGAAGTGATACCCGGGGTAAACCTACGATCCCCCATCCAATCATCAAGATTCCTCTTGAAGAGAGTCAGTGAGGGACTCTGCCTAACCTGGACTGGGATTTTATTCAGAGTGAAGGGAGCCTCTGGGTTATTAATCTGTCCCTCCAGCATGTATAGGTTGCTTTGGTGTTTATGTCACTGTACATATTATTATTGGTTACTCATTGCTGTTATTACTGTTGAAATACCAAACTGTGACCTTATTCTTAATGCAGTAAGACTAAACACAGCTTTGACTGCTGTTATATTAATGGCATCATTCTATGTCGCCTGCTTCATACTCAGTTGAAATGCAGTCTGCAATCATTCTAAGACTGTAATATAGCTGTTCTTAATTTAGTTGTGATATTTATATATACATATATAACTACCACATTAACTGATATCCATCTGTCCATGTATGTTGGTATGCATTGCTTAACCCAATCTGCAGGATTGATTAGTGTATCACAATGTTACACAGATATGTGAGGTTAGTCTGAATAGGTATTTTACTGAAATGTGTTAACATGCAACTGCTTACATAACCTCTCTTCCTACTTCCTAAGACATTCTTTATTTCTCCATTTTCTTTCTCCCAAAACAAGCATTCCTTATCTTATTTATTTATTTATTTTGCAGTTGTCTTTAGCTCAGCCCACTCTGTTCACATTTGCTCAGCTCGGGCTCACTCCACTCCCCTACCCTACCCCCATTCCCACACAACCCTGCTTCACTTGCAGTTATACACTCCTTGCTCCTCCCATTTATCTCCACAGCCAACTGCACACCCCTTCCCCACCTATAATCCAGTAGAATATATCTGCATATATCTTCTCAAGCCTAGTACTTTCCTAGCTAACTCCTCCCCTATCACAATACCCCCATTCAAACTCACTACAACTCCACAACATTAACAATGTTACTTCTTCACATAATCTCCTTCATCTTTCTAAATAATTGCTTCCTTCCATGGATTACACATTTCAGTTACCTACTCTCCCACATTAATCAATATAATCCAAGAAACCAACACCCCTCCAACCTACTTAATAACACCTTACCTCTGCAGCTACTCCCTCACAGAACTCTTCCCAATAAAGTATCTTCATATCCAAACTACTCCTAATCTACTCAGTAAATATTTAAAGTTGATCACAAAACTAGCCCAACTATTCCCATGCAAACTATCTGTACTCTTTCAGTCAGGTGACATACACCCCAACCCTGACGCAAAGTTAGGCACCCAACCAATTCTTTCAAATAACACCAACCAACAAAACTACATAAAGCAAACCCATAACAGCTCTGACCTACTAATCTTTAACATTAACCTAAGAAGCATCCTAAACAAAGTTGAGCAACTCCACGCTACCCTCAGTCTATATACCCTCAACATAGTCATTCTAACTGAAACTTGGTTAAAGCCACACGTGAACTTGTCACCCAGGGTTATAATATTCTTAGAATAGACAGAATTAAAAAGTGGGGCAGTGGTATCACAATTATCTATAAGGGCACACTCAGCCTAAAACAAATAGACAGCTACTCCTCTGAGCCAAATAACTCTGAAGTACTTCTAGCCAGCCTTCAATTAACAATAACAAAAACATTATGATCATCACGGTCTACTTCCCCCCAAGCAAAAATTCTATGATGATCAAAAATCTCCTCCTTGGGTATCATCCACCTTTAACTATGAAACAATCATCACTGATGATTTCAACCTAGACTGGTCTTTCTGTTCTTCTGAAGACCCATCAAACTGCATTAACCTTTTTGGCTTTTCCCAAATCATTAATACCCCCACCAGGATTGACAAACACAGAAAAACATACAGTCCACATTTGACTGGATTCTCACTAATAGACCCACCTTATGCCAACACTCAGGGTGTTTCCCAGACACCTTCAGTGATCACATACCTACCTACCTCCTAAGACACAAAGTAAACCCTAAAAAATCAATCAATTACAAGCACATTCACAACACAAAGAATTTTTCCACTGATATTTTTATTTTCCTCTAGAAACAATGTAATCAGTCCCCACTAAAATACTTCCAACTAGATGATGCAACTCAATAATTTAGCAACACATTCTTAGAAACCCTAGATAAAGTAGTCCATATCTGAAAACTCCACATAAGAACTAAACCTACCCCATGGCTAACAAAACACACTAAACTCCTTATGAAACAATGAGACATGGCTTGGGTCCCACTACCTAGCTAATAGAAAAACAAACCTCCATAACTACCAACAAATAAGAAATACAGTCAAAAAGCAAATAAAAATAGACAAAAAACTTACTACTCCACATCCCAACAGAAATATCAAAATAACCCCCAGAAATTTGGGGACTCATTAAACCAACTACTTAATCCAAAGTATTCCTCTAGTCCTAACCCCACACCATCCACACCACTGAAAGCACATCCTCTCAATTCAAATCCCATTTCACTAATTCTATCCTGTCCCTACTTGACTAAAAAGCCACAAACCACTGACCGTACCTACCACTTCTACCGATAATCCAGAAGCATTTAGCCTGAAACCTATATTTACAAGATACATCAATAAACTACAGAATAGATTTAAATCTTACACACTAGCAGCCTACCTGCTTCCCAATGTTTTCCTGGAACTGGCCACTGATGCCATTTCTTACCTGGTCTCCATAATAATAAATTGGTCCATTGCTGATCAATACATTCCCAAACTCTGGAAGATATCCCATATCATTCCCCTACATAAAGGAGGCTCCCCAACACCACTACAAAACTACAGAGCCAACAATATTCTCCCTCCCTTTGCTAAAATTCTCAAGAAATGTGTACACTCCCAAATTCTTCCCTATCTCCTCAAAAAATAAATTGTACCACACAGCTCCAAGATTCAGCAACGAAAATAACAGCCAAACTTGTAGAACGATTTTGAGTTTTATTACAATTCTGGTACCTCGGCCGAGTTGCTGAATCTTGGAGCTGTGTGGTACAATCTATCTCCTCAAAAATAATCTTCTCTTAGACACACAGTATGGATTCAGACCCAAACATAAAACAACTACCACAAACATGGTAAGCCAGTCTCAAAACAATGGCCTCTATGCTTCATCAGTCTTCCTAGACATGTCAAAAGTTTTAACACTGTCTCACACCAAAAACTACAGTTTCACCTAGCCTCCTAAAAGGTTTCATATTCTACACTGTCATGGTTCCAC
This sequence comes from Protopterus annectens, assembly GCF_019279795.1. Taxonomy (NCBI): domain Eukaryota; kingdom Metazoa; phylum Chordata; order Ceratodontiformes; family Protopteridae; genus Protopterus; species Protopterus annectens. Next base: position 1,584,164,752 of record NC_056726.1, read on the forward strand.
AGCTACTTGTCAGATACACAGCAAGCCATTAAATGGCTAGACAAAATATCATCATTATTACCGGTCCCATTGGGGGTACCCTAAGGTTCCATTCTTGGTCCACTTCTCTTAACAATCTTTACAAATAATCTCAACTCTGCAACCACATCAGCTAGCATCATACAGTATGCAGATTAATATACACTCATCTGCTTAGCCACCTCAATCCTCAAATGTTTGCAAAAAACATAAAAGGCTTTTATAGATCTAAAACACTACCTTTAAACCAATCAATTAATTCTAAACCTCAACAAAATCAAAGTACTATTATTTTCCACCAGTAAAATAGCTCAACAACCCATCCCATTCACTATTTACTCTACTAACAACACCAAAATGGAGCCAGTAGACTATACCAAATTACTAGGTGTTACTATTGACAAATCCTTCAGTTATGATCTACACATATCAACAATAAAAAAGGTTCATATAAAACTAGGGACACTCTACAGAGCCAGACCATTCCTCACCAACTTCATCAAAACTGCCATTGCCCACACCCATCTACTATCTTCATTGTTATATGCCTCCCAGATTTTCACAAACTTAAAGAACTCAAATCCAAACAAACTGGAAGCCTGCTACAACAAAATAGGTAGGTTTGCCTCCAGCCTCCCAAACAGAACCCATCATTGCTCAGCACTTCACAAACTAGGCTGGTTGGAACACCCTAACCTATTACCTTCACCTTACCTTGACTCTTCCTCCTCTAGGCCTTCTGTCTCCTCCTTTCTTCCCCTAATTCAACTCTCATCTGCTAAGTATACTGCAGATATATTTTTACTTAGGTGTTATTTGAATGTATGCCATCTGTGCCTTATATTCACATCTTGATTGTAAACCTTATCACTGTTGTTGCTATTCATTTTTTCCCTTGAATGTGAAATTACTGCTCAACATACTCGGTTCTGTATATATCTCACTTTGTATGTATTAATGTGGAGCTTTTCTCCCTGGGCCTCCACTGAAAATGGGCTCTTTCTAGGTCCAGTGGACCTTCCTGGTTAACAAATGCAATAAATATAATATAATATAATATAATATAATATAATATAATATAATATAATATAATATAATATAATATAATATTACACCTCAACCAACTAAAAATCTGTCATTCTATTATCTACCAGCCAGACAAATGCCTATCCCTGAAAAACCAAGGAAACCCTATAATAACAAAAGGACCCTCCGCTCATCCAACAAACATCTTCTAGAAGGCACTAAAGCCAATAACAGCTATGGAGATGCCTTATTCTCAAACCACATCTTCAAAATTTAGAACATGATTGTCCAGCCCATACCTGGCACAGCTTCTTTCTTCTTCTTCTTCTTTTGGCTTTACCCGGTTAGGGGTTGCCACAGCGGATAACCTATCCGCTCATGATTGGCAGTGGAGTTTTACAGTGTTGAGTTACCAGCCCGATGCCCAACCTTCCACTGAAGGCACACACACACACACACACACACACACACACCTAGGGCCAATTTAGAGTATCCAACTTACCTGACTCATTTATTCCTAAGCACTTTTCCCAACATTTCTTTGACTCTCAAATAAAAAGGTGGCCTCTGCCTCACAAAAAAAAAAAAAAATTATGCCCCATACATAGCTTTCCAGTTCAGCTATGTATCATCCTGACACAGTTGATTCAATACAATTGACTGTACAGCATTATTCTGTTGTGTCACCCATCACTGGTGTGGTGACTCTGCAAAGTCATGAAACTGTGTGTACAATTGTATATTGACATTGTGAAAAGGTGGATAGCTGTGGTGATCTCCCACAACCCTTCTGCAAATTTCTGTATTCTTTTCCCTGTGAGCTACCCTCTGCTTTCCAATCCCATTTTCGCAACTGTCATATCCACGCCTTTTTCACATGTTTAATCTGGTCAAAAGATAGATTTATACACAACTCACATGGCCAGAAATGGCTAATGGAAAAGCTTTTCTTTATGTGCTGAGCATTTGCATGGCACAGCAATGCTGAGTGACAATGAATGTTGTATAACTTGTTATTGCAAAAGCTGAAGATTTCAGTTTAACCTGCACTGGTCCAGTTACTGTCATGCAATTCTGCTTGAATCCTTTGCACTATGGGAATATAGAATAATGCCACTGTGTTCTGTGATAGCTACTTAGACAATTCTTAGGCTGATGGAGGTATTAAATTAGGAGTTCCTATGTTGTATCTTCAGACAATTACCCTGTAGTCTGATATCTTGGCATAGTGTTATGGGTTTGATTACAACTGTATGTCAGCTAATTACTTCATGACAGTTTATTTTCCTATCATATATCTAATTGCAAACATCTGCATTTCTCTACATATAACACATTTCCATAACATAACACTGAAATTAGTAAAAAAAAAAAAAAAAAACATTGCATCCCCATCAGGGAAACTTTGTAAGCCAAACTCATCCTGGTTACATATTCATGTTTACTGCACTCCCCCACTACTTATTTATACCTGTAGCAATTGGTTTATTGTACAGAGCAGGTCAGAATAATGATTATTTAACAAGTAAGACTAAAATACTATGCAGATGTTCCCACATGTCCCACAAAATATACTGTTGTTATTCCTATATCTGTCCCTGTCTGTCTCTGTTTATCCCTCCTTCTTCAATAAGCCATCAGTGTGCTTCAACAGTGTGATTTTAACACTATGAAATAGTGATTCCTTAGTGTCATGATGAACTAATGCTCAAATATGTAGAAAGATTTTTTTAATAATTTCAAGGGTTTAATTCCAGCCATTAACTAATTGATAGTGACTGTTTTTGGTTCAGTAATTTAGGTGCACCTGTTGGCTACACGTTGTTATGAACAGCCATTATCCTTATTCATTTATAATTTATTTTGTTCCTGCCTCCATGCCACCCTGATGATGTATCTTCTGCCTTCTTTATCATTATTTTTCCACCTCTGCATCTGCACAATGTTTTGGTGCCGGGCAACTAACGTTAAATGGAAGTACAATGGTTATAGCACTATATTTATATTCGATTGCCTTCATCATCATTAATCTGTCTCACTTTGTACTGATGTGCGCAATTATGTTCATTCAGTTTAATGTAATTTTAAACAAAAAGAAGAGCTGGCTGTAGTTTACAATTGTCAATAGGGAAATAAAGATAAATACATGCATTCATATTTGGTGAAATCCCGTCAGATATTAACTATCACAATTATGAATTTCTATGTGTTGTGCTAAGAAAATATTCAGGTGTAAATTTTTTTCTTGGCATGCTGAAAGTGCTTGATTACATATGGATGACATGTTTCATGATGTTTTATCAGACTACTGTGCTGTATATGTTGACTAAATATTTACTTACATCATTATCCTGCTGGTACCCTAATCTGTCTGCTATCCATTGTGAAGACTGTTTTGTAAAGATTTTTGTAAGGAAGTCAGAACAGATCAAGACAGAGTACCACGAGTTACCACTGTAAGTTCCAGATATGATTGCACTTTGCCATGAGTAATGCAAATCAGCTTAGCAGCACTGCACTCAAAGAGTATAATAAAAAATGAAAAAAATCAAACATTTGTAGTTTTCTGTTGCACATTTGTATGTATTGCTGTTGTCAAAAGATGATCCTGATTTCTGAATGATGTTGACTCAATTTGTTTAAAGTAATGTTTGTTATACAGTGTTTAGACTTCCACTGTGTTATCAGCTTGGCTAACTTATTCTTACCACATCCATTACTGATTTTCTGCAATGTACTGTCATATGTCAAATTTCCTTGTTTATTCTGCCAGTGTACATACTCCAAGTATGAGACAACTGTGTAATCAACCCCAATATGAAGCCAGAGCAATGTCTGATTGATAATCCACTTGTGTGCAACAGTCAATGTGTATTTTAGCCCATTATGTGGAACATATCAATGCCCCTCACAGTAACACAATGTATAGTAAAGACAGTATTTACATTTCATTATAAAAGTATGCTGTTACATGTAATAGTCATAGTAATGTTACATTGTCTTGTGCATGCATATTTGTTTTATGACCTGTAATGCACAATAATATCTCTTCCAAGCATTGCTTTTTAGAAATATTCCAATGTCCAATTTCAGATAAGTATTGTCTTTCTTTCTCTGTGGTCCTTGTGACTATTGCACTTCTGTCTAGATTGCACAGTTCTCATAGGAAGTTCAGTAAACAAGGAAGTTTTTTTTTGTATGTGTGAGACTGTGTGCATCACTTGGTGGTGAATGTACTTCTCCAGAGAATAATACATTTAACTGTTCTCAGTTCCCTTTTCACACTTTTTACAGAAACATTTTCTCTGAAACACACTACTAAGGTCATCCTGACAAAAGTGCAATCTCTCCACTTAAGAGGCAAACTTCTATTGCAGTGCTTGGAACTAATAAAGCAATCTCTAGACTGCATGTCCTAGATAAGTACGAGGTTCAATGCTCAGCATGGAAGACATGTGTGTGTGAGATTTTCTGCAACACTTGGTGGTTTGTACACTTCTCCTGGGAATAGTACATTTAACTGTTCTCACAGTTCCCCTCTCCCAGTTTTTACTGAAACATCTTACCTGAAACATACTGATAAGGGTCATCTTGACAAAACTGCAATCTCTCTACTTAAGAGACATACTTTTATTGTGGTACTTGCAACTAGTACAGCTATGTCTAGATTGTATAACTAGATAGGTAGGAAGTTTGATACCCACCATGGAAAAAAGTGCATTTGTGTGTGTGTGTGTGTGTGTGTATTCAATGTTCGCTGCTGTCTCAATTTCCTCTGACAAGGATCCATTTAAATGTGCACACAGCTCATTATACCAATGTTTATTGAATCATACTGTATGAAAACGTTCAATCTCTCTCCTTAAAAGGCAAACTTCTCCAGTGGTGCTTGTGAATAGTACAGTGCTCTCTAGATTTTGTAACCTAGGTAAGTAGGAGGTTTGATACCCTCCATGGGAGACTTGCGTGTGTCTAATATTTATTGCTGTCATTATTTCACTTAATGAAGATGCATTTAAATGTGCACACAGCCCTCTTATACCATCTTTTATGGAAACATCCTATATGAAACACACTAATAAGGTCATCCTAACAAAAGTGCAATCTCTCCCCTTGAAAGTCAGACTTCTCCTGTGGTGCTTGCAACTAATACAGTGATCTCTAGATTATGTAATTAGATAGATAAGAGGTTTGATACCCACCATGGAAGAATTGTATGTGTGGGAGTGTAATGCTTGTTGCCATCTCCATTTCCATTGAAAAAGCATTTAAATGGGCACACAGCTCCTTTATACCACTTTTAAGGAAACATTCTGTATGATGCACAGATGAAGTCATCCTGACAAAAGCATTTCCATTCAAGAAACATTTAAATGGGCACACAGCTCCTTTATACCACTTTTAAGGAAACATTCTGTATGACACACAAATGAAGTCATCCTGACAAAAGTGCACTCTTCCCCCTTAAGAGTCAGACATCTCTTGTGGTGCTTGCAACTAGTAGAGTGCTTTCTACACTAACTAGATAGATATGAAGTTCAATACGCCCATGGAAGAATTGTGTGTGAAAAGGTGTTTACAGTTATGTGAGCTTGTGCTTACTCAACCTGTATTCTGAATAAATATTTTAAAATCATAGATGACTATGCCAACTCTTAAGGCTACCTTTCACATACACAACTTCACTGAAACACAAAGGTGTTGCTATGCATACCGTCTGATTACAATTTTCTATGCAATGCATAAAGAAAATACTGTGTTTTTAGGCAATACTATGTCTACAAATTTGTAAATTTAATGATTCAAATAACTGCCATGGGTTGGAAAATATCAATTTAATGTTTTTATAGGGGAAAGTATGTCAAAAATTTGTTTAGTGGGGTGGGGTAGAACATTTTCATTTTTCAAATGGCAGGTGTTTTGTGTGGCATGAAGAAGAACACACTTTTACAACATTATATTGTCTGCCTACACCCCTGTTTCAACACGCAGGTAAAGTCATTGGTTTGCAAGTGAACTGAAAGTATTTGAATGCTATACTTCTCCTGAGATGCTTGCATGTCTTCTACTATTCTCTATAACATGTAACTAGATAGGTAAGATGTCTGAATACAACAGTGCTTAACTTCTACAGGTGTTACTACCAATGGAGTCTGGCTTGTTTTAAACAAATTTGTAATGGCAACTTTTACAAGCCCTGATTGGCTGTAATAGTAATATTACCAGATACATCTTCTTGGCAGTACACTGATGATATTCCTTTATAGATGCTGTATGTCTCAATTGTAGCCATTATTCTTCTGTGGTTTTGGCTGTTGACAATGTGCTGCATAGATGGTATAAGTGTATAGGCAGGTAGTTTGATTCTGTCTGTCCTTCAATAGTGTGACAGTTATTGCTGTGATATACCACTGGCAACCTCATGACCACCTTTGTATATTCTTGTAATTATGAGATAGAATTACAGTGAAACCTGTGACACTAGCATTTCCTAGTATACTCAAGGAAAATAACTTTTGTCCACACAATGATTACATACTGCTAACATAACTGCAGAATCTCACATTTGGAGTGTGAATTCTCCTGTGTTGTGTGACTTTGATAGTGTGCTTTGTACATTGTGTAACTACATATATAGGTTGTTGGAGTCCAACTGTGAGTGTGTCTTTAACCCTCATACTGTGTGTTTTTCAAAGACATGTATGATATGTAGCTTTACAGTGTTATTCTACACTTCGGATATATTTTACTATAAACATCCAGCTAATAAACAGTGGTAGTGTCATCCATTTAACTGTTCACTGTCACAGTTGAACCTGCACATGGTCATGTCGCAGTTCCAATTCAAGAAATAATGTTAACTTGTGATCTTGGGTAGTTATTTGAAATCCATCCATTACTGCTCAGACTACATTTTGTCAGAGTTATTGTGACTGTACATGTCACTTATACTGTTGTCAAGCACATTTGCTTTGTATACATATAGATGATCCCTCTTATCAAAAGTTTTGACAATTTGTCACATGATAAATTATCATAACTATTACATTTGCTTTCATGTCCTTACATAACATATGTAGGAAGTGTTAACCTCTGGCATGAAGGAATGGGATCACATGATGTCTGATGTCATACTATAGCAATTACAGACACACATATCCCTTGCAGATAAAACATTACGTGATGCCTTCACATAACCACATATCTCACAATTGTACTGATATTTTACAGTGGTGCATTCATCCTGTATAATATCATATATTGCATGTTGTCAAATGCTCATGTGTTCAACATCCACAATTCAGTGCCTGTTGGCATTGTTGGGCCTTAAAGTGTAATGCATGAATGACATGTACCACAGTGATAATGTATCCATCTACAGTGTGAGTCCTCCATGAACCCTTTCATCTCAGATATTGTTTACCACACATACATCTGATGTAATAAGTTTGCATAGGTGGATTGTCATACTAGTTGTAAGACTTCAACTGTAGCATTTGTGATTCATCCAGATGCCATTAGTCAGCAGAGTGATGTGGCTTGGTGTCTGATTCCTGAAAGGGGCATCATAATATGAATGTACTGACCTTAGATAAACACCATTGTATCTACTTATTCATATTCATTTTTATGTTGGTCAATAGTATATCATCACAGGTTGTGACTGCATGACAGAGAAATGTTTATTTGGGGAATGTCATGCTATGAATGCTCCCATGGAATGTGTTCAGTATCCTACATGATAGAAACAGCTTCCTTGTCATATTGCAGTGCTCAGTGTTGTGAGGACAATAACATGTGATGCTCCTTTCTGGTACTGTAAATAAATCAGATTGTTCATATTATATTCATAATTTCTCTGTTGATACACACATTCAATACAGTTATTTGTGACAGCCTTCATTGCTATCTGATATGGCGCATGCAGTAAATACACTGGCTGGAGACATCCTTGTGTAATAGGCAAGGGTTTGACTCTGGAAACATTGTCTGTCAGGCAACAGTGTCTTTCACACATTCAAAGAAGCAACTATTTCTGGCATTTTCATACCAAGCAGGTCATCAGTACACTTTGTATTGTATGATAGTGCCGTATCCCCTTCAACAGTATTCTTTGCATAACCAATATGCATATGTCTGTTGTGTCCATGATTGTTATGCATGTCTCTGATATCGGTTTGAGAGTGTATTCTGAAAAGAGATGATGCAAATGTTTCTTAGGTCATTTCCTGCTCATATGTATCGCCTGTTCACAAGACCATTACACTCTGTATTGCATGACTTTCTCCACACGTGTTTAATACTACAATTGCTTACATCACAATATACAGCTTAACAGCAGATGTCTGATTCCATTGTTTCTTACTGTATAGCGTGCAGCAAGATCATCAGAAACTGTGACTTATTGTCTGTTACAACACTTTCTATTCTGTTGCTGCTGTTGAATTGTTGTTCTTTTACTGTTCTCTGTAATTGCAGGTTAGCAAATCAGCTGGACTCCTTGAATGTCATCTTCTCTGTCTTGTCTTGTCATTGGTCACTTATGTATGTTCTTTGTTGTTAGATTGGCATGTAGCATTTACATGACCATACAACACTTGCTTGTCTATTACATGCTCATAGGTGATAAATCCCTTTCCTATTGCTGCCACTATAGCAAGCTCAGATGCTCATAAGCCTAGTACTTATTATACAGCAGGAACTTCTTATTGTAACATTTGTTAATGTCTGTTATGTACTTCACAGATAACAATTCTAGTTGTCTACTGATGTACTATGTTCTTCATCTGTAAATATGTTGGAAGTAATTGCTATATTAAATTATTAATCGCTATGTAATCCAATGTAACTACTGTCTGTTTATTTTAACTGTGGACCTTTTCTCCCCCAGCCTCCACTCAAAATGGACCTACGTCCAGTCGGACACTCCCAGTCAACAAATGTAAATAAATAAATAAATACATTTCTTTGCATAAACATGTCCATTTATGAGTTATCCACCATTACAGATGTAAGGCCCCTTTTTCTTGTGTATACACGATGAGATGGACAATACAGAGGTGCTGTCAGATTGCATACATTAATTCCCTGTATATACATCCTTATATGTAATAACTGCATTCATTGTCTTCATCCCACATGCAAAAACTGCCTTTTATGCATTCCTCCTATAATGTATCTTCTGTCCTTGCTGTTATCTCATGTCAACATTTAAGTCACATGTATATCATATTTTCACTCCCCTTTGTTACACTACAGTTTTATATCTCTATTACATCCTTTATCAGCATGTCCATTATTATTTATGTGTGTAACTGTGGGATTGGCATTCACACTAATTATCATTACATCGGTTTTATGCCAGAAATGCTTCTTATACACGTTTGTCACATTTGCCTGTGGGATATGAGTATACTTTAAACATCTCCTCTCTCCAACATTACTTCAGCATTATAACACATTTCTGTGTAACCATTTATTAATTTATTTGACATGTGCTAACCAAGTAGTTCCAACTGAGCCAGAAGCCTATTTCAGTGGAGAAATGAGGAGAAAAGCTCCAGTGTAAATACAAATAGTAGTGAACATACATTTTGAGATTAGATACAAACAATAATGACCTTACAAGTGAGTTTAACAATTCAATAAAGAAAAAAGAAAAAAAAATAAAGAAAAACTGATGGTACATATAGCAGGGAAAAGTAGTTATGGAGGAAGAGAGAATATGGCACAAGGTAGTTGTAAAAGAATGTTAAAAAGAGAGAGAATACGTATATGCAGTTTTACTACAAGCATAGTAACACTATTCCATATGAGAGAGTACTTAAATACAGTTGTTCTCACAATCGAATAACTATTAATATACAAAGTATAAATGGATTAGAGCTGCACAAAGACAGTCAGGTGTTGAAGTAGTAGATAAGACTTCAATAAGCTGGAAACAGAGTCGTAAGATTAAAAGCTGTGAAGAGCCTGAAAGTTGTGTCGGAAAGTTAGAGTGGGTGGGGCAGTTAAGTACGGTCTTGGCAGGGGCAGGACCATGAGTTTAATAGGTAGTGTTTTAGCTCTTTTTTGGAGTGCTTTACATGTGTGATGTTTCTTACATTGGAGGGGAGTTTGTTCCAGGCCAGGGACACTGACTGCTTGTATAGGAGTTTGCCAATGTTTTTATTGGATTTATAGATATCAAGGAGATGTTGGTCGGAGCTGCAGTGTGACCGATTAGGGGTGTAGTAGGATACAAGGGAGGAGAGGGAGAGGAAGGCAGTAGGTTTATGGAGTATGGACTGTGTGATATGTAGTTGTAAAAGTAGAAGTTGTTGGGGGATTTCTAACCAATGCAGTTTCTTTAATGCAAGACAGTGGTTTGAGTTGTAAGGTTAGTTGGTGGCGAATCTAGCAATCTTATTATACGTTTGTTCAAGCTTGGTGAGTAATGTGAATTGCACATTAGTGAGGATAGGAGCTGCATAAAGTAGGGAATGTAGTAAGAGTACCTGAGTCAGAGGAAGTTTAGAGTCTGATGTAAGGAATTTTTTTTTTATTTCTATAGAGTAGTCCTAGTTTTGGTGTGATGGTGTTGTGGTTAAGTGATGATATGCTGAATGTGGATTTGAGATGGGTGAGAGATCTAGGAAGGAAGAGGAGGAGCTATGTTTTGTTTGGATTTAAGATAAGCTGGTTTTCAGTTAGCCATCTGAATAACACAGATGGGCATTCCTCAGAATATTGCCTTTTTCCTGAGGTATGAAGTGTAGATCAGAGTGTGTGATGTACATTTAAGAGTTATTCCAGTCTGTGAGCATGTGCATATAAGTACTGAGCATGTGCAAGCAAGACTGCCATTTTGATTGAGCAGCCAGAGTGAAAGCACACGTGTGCAGTAGACAGTCAGTTTGTTTAAGTTTAATCTTTCAGTCAGCCATTCTGATGTGTTTGTGTGTAATAAAATAAAAACCCAACCTCATCATCTTATTGAATACACAAGACTAGTGACATGATGACCTTGGAATTTGTATATATAAGTTTGGGGGTACGGGAAGTTTGCAACCATACCTCTCAATCTCTTAGAGCAAGAAATCTGGACAAATCCATAAATAATGGGGGGGCAAAGGCCCAGAGATATGGACAATTTTTAAATATTGCTCTTAAAACCTCATAAGTTGATAGAATAACACATCTAACATTAGTGTGAATTTTCTGAAGGGTATTAAGTCTGATATTCAAGTGCTTGTCATTAATTTCTGAGTTCAGTCCTCAATGAATTGCCAATGATTTGCCAGAAAATCAAAATTTTATGAAGACAAACCTAAAATTTGAGTCACAAATCTGGATAATCTGCAAAAATCTGGACAGTTGAGCGGTATGCTTGCAACCCTACAAAAAGGAGAAGAGTGATTTTCCAGATTTGCTCTTTTTCCTCTGTTTTCATACTTTTTTGAAGTGAAACTTCTTTAGGCATGGTAGTGAGAGTTTGGAGTGAAACAAAAAGTGAAATGGAACTGAGACTCCACCACATGGTGACAATGTTCGGCGCCCAACTGTTGCCGAACCATGAGTCTGTGAGGGAAGGTAACCTGCTTTCCTATGGCCAAAGTAGGCCACTGCATATGGAAATACCACTTTTTGGATGAACAGCTTACAGTCGCAAATGATATAAATATGTTAGAAAACAGTAACAAGTATGCAGCTTCTGTTTCTAACGTAACAGATACATGGAATTGTGTAACACCCCCACAATCAGAAACCGATTTATGGTTTCATGGTGACACCAAGATAGCGGTTTCCATCAAAATCATACTAGATGTTACTGTTTTATGTAATAACTGGAAATATTCCCATCTAACAAGGCAGAACTGGCTGTTGGACAGCAGCTTCAAAACTCACAAATGTAGCCTGAATTATTTTCTAGTCACCTGAATAGTTAAATCAGTTTAATTGCAGTATCAGTAGCTCAGCAGGTCGCACACTTGCCTTTGGTGCTGGAAGTTCAGAATACTGTGGGTTCTGTTCCCCAGATAAGAAGATTGGCTAATTTTCAAGCACTGATACTGTAGTGCTGCATTCATGCGTCTGTCATCATTCAAAGGAAGCCCCATTGTCTGAGCTGATGGTTCCTCATTTTGCTCTGGTGGATGTAAAAAATGGCACATATTGAAAGAAGAAGCTCTCTTGCACTCCAGTCAAGTTTCTCCTGGTTGGTATGAATACTTCCTCAGGTCTCGCCTTAAAAGTAAGCTCATAGTGTATAGCACCGACAACAGAAATCTCTACACAACATGCTTACAGAAATAAATGCTCTTTAATTTAATTTACTAACTTAATGACATAGTGGATTGAAACCTATGGCCTATTTCAGCCATTGCCAGTGAACATTGTCCATTTAAATAATTCCATGCTGCTCATTGGTAGCACTTGCAGTCCTTGAATACAGACGTTTCACTTCTACCACACATGGCCACCATGCGCATTTTTCTTTTCCCAGTCTGTGAGCACTTGATATTTTGAATGTTGACATTTCATTATGCTGCCATTTACATGACTACACTAACAAGTTCATAGGTTTGTACTGAGTTTAAGGCCAAGGGGACCCTTGAGATGCTCTGTTACATCACACAGTACTGATGAGACTAACAATTTCAGCCCTTAAGTAGATTCTCCCCATATATCCATGGTGAGTATTTACAGTCATACCTCTAGTTAGCTATACCAGTTGCAAAGATTATTAGGAAAGTACTCTTCTTGATAAGTTTGGGCAGCCTGTTCCACAAGGGGGGATACGTTGGTTTAGGTACCTGTTGAGTCCTCTGGTGTTGTTGATGTGGTGCCATAAGCTCAGGTCCCTAAATGGGTGTTTGTTTTACCACTGGTTTGATTTAAGGGAAAGAATTCAAGGAGTGGTTTATCATGCGTAGCATTGAAGTCTAATCCTCAGGAGTCTATGTGAGACTGAAAACAGGGACAAGGCTTTTAATGTAGCTAGCTGAGGAGCTAAGGGTACTGAGATGCAAGTTCTTTCTGGTGAGGAAATTAACATCTCCTGAGCTGCTTTAGGTACTTATAAAAGTATATGCCAAAGAGAGAACTGTATTTGATGACTGGTCTAGCAAGGGAGGAGTAGGAGTAAAGTGGGACTATGGCTTCATTTGACCTTGCAAAGACTCCATGAAGGGTAAGTTATGCAAAGTAGAATGGTTTTCTTGGCACAACCTAGAAATGTCATCTAAGGAGAGTCTTTTATCAGTAATGGATTCAAACTTCTTTTGACTGTGTCTGATTTAAGTGGAGCATTCTCAGTATGGTAAGTGGAAGTAATGCTAGAGCTATAAAAATATATGCTGTACTGTACCTTTTGGCATTGATGATAAGCACATGATTAACTCACCAAACATTTGTTTAGTCTAGGCCTTGCTGGAAAAAATCTGAATGAGATTTGATATATTCCACTGGTTTGTAATAAACTACAAACCTGGTTAGCCATAGTCCATTGATACCAGCTTTCGTGTGATGCATATTTCAAAGTGAAAGGTGAATGCATGGGAATATGCAATGTTTGAATATATGTCTGATTTGTATACTCCCTTCTAAGCATTCTTCGATAGGGACATATTTAATGTTGTATTCAGCTCTACATCTGTGTTGTCCAGTAAGAGACCTTTATTGTGGATAATATTAATTATAGTGCTGCAAAAGACTGTCATACTGTAAGATGGGCATTGTTGCTTTGCTGTGATTAATACTACCTGCGTGATAGGCTGGGAAAAGCTTTCAGTACATATGGATGGGTGAATATATATATATATATATATATATATATATATATATATATATATATATATATACACACACACACACGTTTCAACACATTGTATGCATGTTTACTCCTCTCCCATACTTTTCTTTAGCAGATTCCATCCACCAACTGTGTCATATTGTTCAACATTTTCTGAGTTAGATATGAGTAGGGAGTGAACCTAGGAGATTTTATTTAGTCTGTTCATCTATGTTTTTTGCCTTGAGTAATACTGCCTTGCCTAACTTACACACTAAAGTGTGGATATAAAAGTAGACAGTTCTTCATTCACTATCAAAGCAGACTCGGGATGGTAGTAGTTTTGGTCAGGAAGGATAGGATGGAGCAGATGATAGCCACCCATCTAATACCATCACATGGGCTTAGATGATACCCATCCATCTAAGCCGTGATGGTTTTAAAGAATGCAATGACTGTATACCATTTGCTGGACACCAGGAGCATAATGGCTCCTCTCATGAAATAATAAGCAGTAGCAAAGACAGCATGGTATCACTGCACTACCACCCAACAGCCGGGGACAATGACTGGGAGAGGCATAATGATGGTTTCTCAGCTTATACCTATGACTACCATTAGGATTACTCACTTCTCGGGACTAATAATAATTATCATGATGTCAACTCCTGATGGAATTTGGAAACTGCCTCAGCAAAGGGTTACATCTGTGGAACCTGCAAATGAGCAATTGTGGGATCCAAGGCCGGGTAGGTGCATGCTGATGCCAGAGGAAACAGCCATAGACTATCTGGGGATGGCACAGTATAATAAAATTAGTTCTTTAGTTGTTTTTGTTTACTTGTCATAACAGGGAGTCTTTTGTAGCTTAGACACATATTTAGTTCTTCATTTATTTCAGCCCCTCCTAAAATGGACATGATTTTGCTAAACTTACTTAGATGGTATTTTTTCCTAAAGGACACAGACTGAAGACTTACCTTTCAACTTTATTACTTAATGCTATCAATATTCAAAGTACTTATATTTAATATGTTTCTTATAATAGTTATGGCTTGTGGCATACCATTGAAAGAATCAAGGTATTTGACAGGCAAAGTAAAGATACGATGAATACACATCTTCTACAACAAGCAAATTGGTTAGTCATGGATGTATAGGGGAACTGAATGCAAGAGGTTAGGGAGATTTGGAAGGAGATTAGTCTTGGTATTTATAAGTTAAGTTTCTATGGTGATACAGCCCACTGGAAAGGAAAGGATGCAAGTTATGTCATAGTATAGGTACCCATTCCTGTGAATTCAATCCAAATGGGAACGTTCTGTCAGTCTCCAAATGAAATGTCAATCTAGCATTAAGGAGGAGAAAGGGATTCAACACAAGGTTATATAATGTAAATAGTAAGTCATTGTGAGTGGTGTTTTTAACATCATAGGGAATGAAGAGGTTGATAAGTCAATGGATTCAGTGAAACGCAATATGAAAATAACTGCCTAATTACAATCTTGGATCATAGCTGTTACATAGTGGACTTCAAGCGGGTCATACACATGTTTCTGTATGTACTTGTGCTGGAATATAATAAGTGTTGGTATCCTGTGTTTTCAGTAGTATGAGATTCATTATTTTGAGTTTTCAGTATTTTGAACTTTCAAGATTTTGGGTCTTAGGATTTTGGGTTTCAGGATTTTGGGCTTTCAAGATTTTGTAGCACTCCTCTCCCCCTCTCTCTCTCTCTCTCTCTCTATATATATATATATATATATATATATATATATATATATATATATATATATATATATATATATATATATATATATATATATATATATAATATGTTAAACTGGATTGTGTAAGAATGACTGTATCATTAGGGAAGATTGGTCATATAAATCATAATTTACCTTACTTAGCCCTTATTAGGCCATATTTTCATACCTGAAAGCAATAAATGCACTAGTAACTTGCTGAGGCATGTAAAGCTGATGGAAACAGAAGAGCTTTGACTAAAAATATGTTTATTTTTTTTCTGGTGAGGGTAAGGTGTCTCCTTTTATATGTACATGTTTTAACTGAATAGATTACAAAGGGGATAGCACCCACAGCCCTCCTGGACATGGGCAGTCATTACTAAATGCAATCCTGGGTATTGACTAGACTATTGACTAGAGGATCTGTGGTATTAAATTGGGATGAAACAGCTTGGCTTGAATGACTTCCAGGTCAACAGCTTAGTAACTTCCTATGATCCTATGACCCTAAGAGAACTACACTGGCACATCAAGAGCATTATTCTGATAACAAGTGAAGTAAAACAAACAAAATAATAAATAAATAATTACAGCTAACTGTGTTTTAGTACGGGTGATTTCAATTGAAGAAACTGGTGCCGAAGTATAAGCAGCCTATTCTGAGTAACGCTCTTTGGTTTCCACACAGCTGAATATAATCCCCCTTAGGCATGTATCTTTCCAGACACATGTAACAACTGGTGCTCTCACAGACATATCTTATTAAAAGGATACAAGGCCTAAACAGAATGACCTACATGGACCAACTCAAAGCCCTGTCACTATACTCATGCAAACTGCTAAGATATAACCTGTGTCTGGCATACAAGACATCCTACAAGCCCATACTGTTGGATTTTCTGTACTTCAGCAAGTCAGATTACATCAGAAATACTCAATTAAGGGGTCTAAACCTCTTCTGCAACTTTAACAGAATGGTTTGGAGTGAGTTATATCTTGTAGAGGACACCACTGCACTGGAACAGACTCCCTGTCTACATAAAACAAAGTTCATCCCTGTCCATATTCAAGCACAACTTGGCTCTATGGATGGGAAACAGAAAATTTACCACAGGACTACTTATGGACATAGGCAACTACTGAACGCTTTATCCAATGCATGGGTCCCCACAAATTATCTCTGGTGTGATCCCAGTTATTCTTATTATGGGTAATATATAACTCTCGACTATGGGCTGGGTAAGACCAACATCTATTCAATAGGATAGATTAATGGTAGCACAAAAAGACAAATTGTCTGGGCTTAAAATGACCCACAAGGTCATAGACCCAAACTGGTCATGAAACAAAGACACATATATGTTGAGAGACAGAGATAAGTAGATAGGTAGATAGATAGATAAATTGATAAATAAATAGATAGCTAGATAGACCATAAATAGAAAAAAAGATAGATAGATAGATAGATAGATAGATAGATAGATAGATAGATAGACAGATAGATAGATAGATAGATATAGACAGATAGACGGACAGACAGTTAGAGGTGCATATACATAAATTAAACCAGTGGGAAAACAGGCACTTCATGAATAACAAAGTTGCTGGCTGAGACTACTTAAAATTAGGAATGAAGAACCATGAACTGTAGCCAAGCTCAGCTGAGACTTCAAAGTAATCAAGTACTTATAAATTGTTTAGAAATCTATAATCAAACTGAAAACTGCCTACCACTTGTATATATTAACTAGGAGTGATAATAAATTCTAAATTTTGTATCCTTCAAATGTTTTGTGATTCCCATCTTTGTCACTTTTTTAATCAATATTTACATGCCATGTTGCATGGCAATCTGTAAGAAATCATAGTTTACAAAAAGGAGGGATTCTCTGGCAATTTCACAACCAGACATTGCCCTGCAGTTCCCTATATCACTTTCTTTTTTCTCACATTCCCTTTGTCTCTCTCTCTCTTTCTCTCTGTAATACACACACCCCCACAAACATGGAAAAGCACACGTATGCAAGCAACCCTCTGTCACATCGGCAGGATAATTTTGAAAAGGAGATTAGTATGTCACGTGACCGATCACGTGATAAATTCACTCACTGAAAACTGAAAATACAGCAGAACAACAGGAATATAAGCATGACTTTTTTCCAGTGCACACAGACATTGCATTTTTCTTCTTGTTTTCGTCAGTCCTGAATGTAACTATGCTTACAATGCCCACACATCTCACTACTCTACTGCAGTTTTTTTCATAATCAGAATGGTCAGGTAACACGTTTAATCTTCCTTTCTCTTTCTTGCAGTGGCTGTGCAGGTAAAGGTCTATACAGCTTAAGCAATGACACTGAGGAATGTTTCAAACAGCTATTTTTCATTCAGGTGATTATTAAAGAATATATACAAGCAGAGTAGTCTGATAGGTTTGATAAATATATGTTTTAAACTGCAGTGAAGTAATACATATGTATCTACTGAAGCAAGGTAACAGCTTGCACTAGTGAATTTATAATCAACTAATGCCTGTACAAAGATTTTGTTCTGCAGTGTGTAATATAGCACCTCACATTTTTTTCACTGTTAAAATAGATCTGTATAACACTCTCCACGAAATATACTCAGATGAGGGTAGTCTGCACAGTTTACCATTTTAATTAAATACACAGTTCATTGCAAAAAATAAATTAAATAAATAAAACTTGCTACACTTTGAAAATATAATACACAGTTGGTTTTAATTTCACTAATCTTCCTTTAAAATAATTTAGACACTTTTCCTGGGGACACCTCCTCCATTATCTAACATATAAAACTGTTCATACTTCAGAGCAGTAAATGTACTAGCAACGTGCAGAGGCACTATAAAGCTGATGAAAACAGGAAAGCTTTAGTTAAAAAGATGTTTGTTTTTTTTTCTCTTACAGGTAAGGAGCATCCTTTATTATGTATACATTTGTAGCTGAATAGATTAGTATGAAAACTAAACTGACACATTTGATTCTGATAACAAGAGTAGTAAAACAAAGGAAATAATTGCAACTGTGTGTTAGTAATGATGAATGTAACTGAAGAAACTGTTGTCATAGTAAAAGCAACATGGGTCTGAGTGTCCCCTTTTGGTTTCCACAGAGTCCACAATAAGCATGTGATAATGCTGATGGACGTGGAATGCAATCCAGTGTCTTAGCTCTGATGCACAAAGTGCCTCAGCACACCAAATACATCATTGTACCTTGACAGTTTGGTGGAAAAGGGAAAAGGAACTCTTCTATTTTTGTAAATGCCAATTGCTACTACAGTGAGAACAAATGCTTCTTACATGAAATGCATATTATTTTAAAGTATAGTATTTAACTGTAACCCAGTGAGATGCCCTGAAGTTGTGTATGTATCTGGATATCAGTCTAGCATCTTGTTGCGGGTTGCGGCTCATTGAGCATGGGGGGATTTCAGTAATCCTCAAGAAAAAGTACAGAAGGTTTATTTCACTGGTGAAATATTTATAAGAACTCTATATGGATCCTTCTTTATGAATTTTTAAGCCATATTTTTGAGCTCTACCACCTAAGTTATATATCTGGCCACATGAATGTTTGAAATTCAATGCCTAAGAAATATGATTTAGTTTACATACCATTTGAGACAATGGCACACTTCCATCTTTGTGTACTATGTTAAGTGACCTAATAAAAGCAGTCAGTTATTGGTCTGCTATTGGGTGAACACAACAGATATCTGTACAGGATAGTGGCAGGCTAGGTTTTGCAACTGATTTCAATATTAAAAGACAAAATGTGGATGATGAGTGTGGCCATCCTTAGTGCTCCTCTGTTTTCCTGGGACTTGGGATGCATATCCACCTCTGTCTAAGTAAAACCTAACATCTAAGAGATAGCAGTGATGAGCAAAGTGAGGCAGTACAAATATTAAAAGAGCAGGAAGGACACTAAAGATTGTTTAATTGTACTACTACCACCCAGCAATTCAGCATTCCACAAACATGCTAACAGGAAAACTAAAAATATTTAACTAGATGGCAATATGCTTGCCTACTACAAAAATGAAGGCTCTATAAGCTGAAAGGTAGCCTTTTTCATACCGTTAATGCAATAGTTTATTAATATTTCAGACTATTTATGTAATAATCTTTTTAATCTTTTCTGCATTAATGACTTCGGTTAATTGATTTCTCAGGACTGGTTATGCTCAGGTGCATGCTGCAGGTAAATACTGCTTATGTTACCTAGACAAAACTGAAGGGTCTGAGCACCTAGAAATAACATTTGTACAGAAGGCAGGGGAGGAGCGTAAAGAATAAGTAAAAACCTTTAGACCTTATGTATATTTTCTTAAAACAAACCTGTTTAATTAGATTTAAAATAATTTCATTATATGTATGTAGGTTTTAACTTCTGTGAATAAGTGCATGGACCACATAGACATACAAATCATTTCTAAGCTATGGATAAATGAAATGTATTTAACTGGTAGAAAGAGTTTTTTTTCTTTCCATAAGAGTGGGAGTCATTAAGATATACTACTATATGCCTAATATTATTTTTTTATTGAGTGCAAGCAATGTCTTGTATTCCATTCATGGGCGAAGAGGGGGTTAGTATACTAAGCAAAGATTTTAATAAAGTAAAGGGTCCTTTAATGTTTTTGTATTTCAGGCATAGGTCTCTTTCAAGAAGGTAATAGGTGGATAAAAAGAAAGAATGCTACAGTCAATGGTTGTAAGAAAATTCTCTGAGTCCTTCATTCTATTTGTGAAGAATGTTTTTTCAAGAACTTTGCATTTATCTCTGTGTCTGCGTATCTATTTATGTATGTATGCATGCATGTATCTATCTATCTATCTATCTATCTATCTATCTATCTATCTATCTATCTATCTATCTATCTATCTATCTGCCCATCTGCCTTTCTTTCTCCCCATATGTCTGTCTGTCTGGCTATTTCTGTCTATCTGGTGGGGGTAGGAAGAAAAACACTATGTTTATATGGCAGCATGTATTCAATATCTAGAACATAACATAATTAAAAAAAAACAGAAATACCAATACAGGCTGACAAAATATTGGCATAATTCATATGTGATAAACAATTTCAGTATCACACAATAAGACGTAACATTAAGTATAAGCAGATCATTTGGGAAACTATCTATTATACACATTAAGTAAAATTTCTTAATTTTGAGTCAAAGACAATGTCACATATCAACAGGAAGGTGTAAGGAGAAGATGAGGCATTAGAATTGATTTTAAAGTAAAGTCTACTGCTTTGCAATTATAGGCTGAAGGCTGGAAGAGGGCATCTGAAAATTCAGTTATACACAAAATGGGAAAATAAGACAGTGAAAGAGATGGCGGAGAAGTTGAGACAATAACGGTTGACAGATACATGCATTTAAGTGAAAGCTGGTAATTTCCGAGAAATCTGGCAGTGATATGTGAGGTGTGACTGGAGCTGGATAAATCTGACTAGGTTAAGCCCTTAATCTTGTGGTTTCAGCAGTTATTTATATTTGAGGCACAGACCCTGACATCATCAGCCTTATTAACATTTACGTTTTATTATTTACCGGTCACTGTTCTTTTTTTCCCAGGTGCCAATTTATGGCACAGTCTACAAAACAGAGTATAAACATAGAAACTGGCAGGTATACTGTTGTCATTGCATCACGTCTAAAACCGCTGAACATACATTATACAGATTTGGAAGCAATAAAAACAGCAGATGAACCTGGAACATAATCATGTTTAAAAACTCTACAGAATAAGTAAATTGTGTCTGTGACACAGATGATGTCAGGTCTGTCAACAGATTTAAAAGCACTATTCTGCTTGACTCTTCCCAGAAAAAATGTGAAAGATGCTTTTGCAGTTTATCTGAGGTAGCAACTTAGATATTCAAACCGGTATGCCCGTTTTTCTTACCAGTATGGTAGAAAACAGTACAGTATCTAGCTGAAGATAACAAGCTAAACATCAGGAAATATTTTCTTCATCCCAAGAATTTTTGATTTGCTTACATGTGGTTTAACTCAAGGCCAGTATACACACACTGAATTGGTTCTACTGTTAGTTGACTGGAAGGACAAATTCAGCAGTATATGAAAAGCTTTTCAGACTATGCCCTCCCCTGCAAATCATTTATAAAAATGTAAATAAGTGTCTTGTGCCATTTTAATTGTTTTCCAGTAAACCCAAATGACACCAAAACCGTTTAACATCAAAACATCAATAATTTTAGTAATGGGTGATTGTTAAAATAGGAGTGCTAATCTATTAGGTTAACTGCAGCTTATCTGACATGCCATAAAATACCTTCATACTTTGCAACATCAGCATTTAAATATGAGCTGACGCAGCACTTGGTTTTCATGTGTCTAGGTACAGTGAATATTCATGAACCCAGTGCAATGAATTCTGTCAAACAATCAAAACCACACAAACAAATAGAATTTCTGCATGAGGAGAAAAAAAGAACAGTTAGAAAACTGAGCACATAAAATATATGCATTTTAAATGTCTGTGCTTATTTAATATAATCATATTTCACTCAGTACCTTGAATGCAACCATTTGCAAAGTTACTATGCATGCAGAGATAGTCAAACCTCATATATAAATTATACATACTTATTTTATTCATCTTACGATTTTCAGCTTATATAGCATACAATGTAATATTATTTATAAAGATCATTCCACAGCTAAATTCTACTGGAACACATTATGAATGCCTAGAAACTTTCCTTAGGTTGCATGTTGTAAAAATGGATATCTATGATTTTTTTTTCAAAAATATAAGTACAATAGGATAGAAATCTAAAACATTATTTGATAAGAAATATATTGTCTGTCTATCTATTTTCCTATCTATCTATCTATCTATCTATCTATCTATCTATCTATCTATCTATCTATTTATTCATTTTCATTCATTGAGTGGTATAATCTAGGACAGCCAAACCCCATTTTCAGTGGAGATCGGGGGAGAAAAGCTCCATAAGAAAAAAACAATTTCATTAATCTTACGGAATATTTGCATCTGAAATAGCAAAGGTAAATGCTCTGTACAGGCATACATAGCTTGACTGCTTTTAGAAAATAGAACAGTAGCCAGAGTATCCAGGTAGTCACAGATCACACATATAAGTGAGTCATTTACCTATCGTCAGACTTGAACTTTATACTCTCCATCTATGAATCGATAGCAACTCCAGGTATGTTTCATTCAGACAGTTAGCAACCAGAGTACATATCAATTGAACTTATCAGTAAATCAAGACACAAAACTGATTAGTAAAAAAAAATAACTAAAAACAACTCTAAATCTAAAAAAACAACATAACAAATATGTATATTTAATAAGGTGCAGGAGACTTGCATCTATCTCATAAGCATTAAGGACATTTTCCATGAAATGCCTACACATTAATGCACATACATTTATTTGTTAAAATAGTGCACGTTTGTTTTCATCTCAGTGTACTGTTATCTGAATTAAATCATTTTACCTCATTCTTCACTTTTCGGTATTATTTTTATCTGTCTATAGAGATGACTACAGAATTTGAAAAGACTATACACATGTAGTCAAAAGAACGTGCTGTTCAATATTGCATGGACAATGGCAAACAGGGGTACATTTTTTCATTTTCATCTGAAATGACAAAAAATAAGGGAAATTATGCATAATAATTGTCAGAAATACCATATCACAAAACTGTGTACACATTCTGTGAAAAATATTATCTGTTCAAAAGTCTAAAGACCTCTAAACTTATAAACTATATGTCGGTACTATAAGAATGAAATCCAGCAATATAATTAATATAAAATTAATAGTGTTATAATTCACCGACATAAGCCATAAATGAAGCTTTAATTTTGTTTGGTAATTTTTTCATCCTGTAACTGAGAAAAAAATAAAAGATTTTTTGTCAGATATTACCCAAGTATAAAACAATGTAAAGCAAACACAAGGAGTTGCATGACTTAGGAGACTTGAAACTGGTAAAACAGCTTATCACATGTAGAAAGACTGTAACAGAATGAAGGTGCACTCATCAGAACTTCAAGAAGCACCACAAATTTTCAGATTCTGTTACTATATGTCTACAGACATTACTGTAGCTACCACAAACTATGACATCAAAATGCATTCAGCTGTAGTCAGTACCATAAGCTATGACATCAAAATACATCCAGGTGTATCCAGTACCACAAGCTATGACATCGGAATACATCCAGGTGTAGCCAGTATCACAAGCTAAGACATCAGAATACATCCAAGTATATCCAGTACTACAAGCTAAGACATCAGAATACATCCAAGTGTAGCCAGTAGCACAAGCTGGAATACATACGGGTGCAGACAGTATCACAGACTGTGACACTGGAATGCATACAGATGTAGTAAGTATCACAAGCTATGACATTAAAATATATCCAGGTGTGGCCAGTATCACAAGTTATGACATTGGAATACATTCAGGTACAGCCAGTATGACAAGCTATGACCTTGGAACACATACAGATGTAGCCGGTACCACAAGCTAAGAAATCAGAATACATCCAGGTGTATCCAGTAGCACAAGCTAAGACATCGGAATGCATCCAGGTGTATCCAATACCACAAGCTAAGACATTAGAATGTAGCCAGTAGCACAAGCTATGACACTGGAATACATACAGGTGCAGACAGTATCACAGACTATGACATTGCAATGCATACAGATGTAGCAAGTATCACAAGCTATGACATTAACATATATCCAGGTGTGGTCAGTATCACAAGTTATGACATTGGAATACATCTAGGTGTAGCCAATATCACAAGCTATTATAATACATCCTGATTTTGACAGTATCACAAGGTAAGACATTGCAATACATCCAGGTGTCACCAGAATCACAAGCTATGGCACCAAAATACATCTATGCATAGCTAGTATCACAAGTTATGACACTGGAATACATCCAGGTGTAACCAGTATCACAAGATGTGACCAGAGAATACATACAGGTGTAGCCAGTATCACAAGCTATGATCTTAGAATGCATCCAGGTGTAGCCAGTATCACAAGTAATGACCAGAGAATGCACACAGGTGTAACAAGTATCACATGCTTTGACCTTGGAACACATATAGGGGTAACCAGTATCACAAGCTATAACATTGGAAAACATCCAACTGTATCAGTACCACAAGCTATGACATCAGAATGCATCCAGGTATAGCCAGTATCACAAGCTATGACACTGGAATACATCCAGGCATAACCAGTATCACAAGCTATGATGAGAGAATACACAGAGGTGTAGCCAGTATCACAAGCTATGACATCAAAATAATTCTAGCTGTAGCCAGTATCACAAGCAATGACCAGAGAATACACACAGGTGTAACCAGTATCACAAACTATGACCTCAGAATAGATACAGGTGTAGTCAGTATCACATGCTATGACCTTGGAACACATGCAGGGGTAGCCAGTACCAATAGCTACGACATTGGACTACACCCAGGTATAGCCCGTATCACAAACTATGACAGTGAAATACATAAAAGTGCAGACAGTATCACAAGCTATGACCTCAGAATAAATACAGGTGTAGCCAGTATCAAGGTGTAGCCAGTATCACAAGCTTCCCTTTATAGGTTCATGGGTTCATAGGTAGGTACTAGGCTATCTCCCGAGTGCATTTATAAGTCTAGCCAGAATGTGTCAGCTTTTGCCGCCCCATTGATTAATTAACTGAGCCTCTGTCAAGAAGAGCCAATGAAGTGATCCTAGGGGTATATTTTCTGTTACCCATCCACTCGTCAAGGTTTCTCTTGAAGAGTGTTAGTGAGGGGCTCAGCCTAATGTAGTTAGGAATTTTGTTCCAAAGCATGGGGAGTCTCTGTGACAGGAATCTATCCCTCCAGCATGTTCTATTTATTGTTGTGGCGAGGTTTGGCTCATTAGAGCGAGTAGCACGCAGTGACTTGGATTTCTTTAGGTGTAGCATGTCCATCAATTCTGAGTTGGACATGGCTTTGTAAGTCAGGCAGAGATCACCTCTGAGTAAGCAATATGCGACTGAGTACAGCTGGAGTTTTTCCAGTCGGGCTGCATAGGACATATGTTTGAGGCCAGTAATCCTCTTGGTGAGGTACTTTTGTGGTCTATCCAGCTGTTGGAAGTGTCTTGTGAGGTACATCCCAAATGGGGGCATTGTACTCTATGAAGGGTCTGATGAGTGATGAATAGAGGGGCACTATAACCTCTTTATTTCTAGATGCAAACCCTTTAGTAATTAGATGGGCTACATAGAAGGATTTCCTAACTACTTTGGCAATATGATTGTCAAAGGATAGATTACTATCTACCTGGGTCCCCAGATCTCTTATTACCTCTTCTGTATTAAGGGGGCTGCCACCTATGTGGTAATTCATGGGTGTTTTGTTTTTCCCAAATGGGATGACTATGCATTTTTTGGCATTTAGCTTGAGACCATGACTTTGACACCAGGTGTCTGTCTCAGTAAGACCCTTTTGGAGAATGTCTGTGTCAGCTGGAGCTTTGTTTGATATAGATAGGTAGTCATGGAGAGTCAATTATGGCTCCCGGTTTGCAGTCATCGGCGAACTTGGTTAGCCATAATCTTCCTGTGTTTGCCTGTACTTCTTAGAAGTATATGCTGAACAGTAGGAGTCCCAGGACCAAGCCTTGTGGGACACCACTTGTGACTGGTTTAGAGTCGGATCTGGAACCTGCTATTCTTACCGTGTGAGTTTTGTCTCTAAGCCAGTTGGCAACCCATCTCATGATGTAGGGGGTTATCTTCAGGCTGGTGAGCTTTTCTTTAATTCGCAAGTGGGGAATGGTGTCAAAAGCCTTGGCAAGGTCAAGGTAGGCTGTGTGAACTACCTTCCCCTCATCTATGGCCTTGGTGACTGTCTCGAAGAAGTCAACCATGTTTAGTAGGCATGATCTGCCCTTAACAAGCCGAACTGGGTCGGGTCAAGTGTTTGGATGTTCCCAATGTCTTTGTTAATGACTTCCATTATGATGCGTTCCATAGCCTTGCAAACCAGGCTAGTCAGGCTTATGGGGTGATAGTTACCAGGGTCAGTTGTGGCCCCTCCTTTGTGGAGCAGAATAACTGTTGCTGTGTGCCATTCTATGGGCACGTAGCCTGTGGAGAGGCTGAGGTTGAACAATGTGTTTAGGTGGGGGGTTAGTTCGTTCTGTAGTTCATGCAAGATGCAGCCTGGGACACCATCTGGCCCCACTGATGCTGTACTTTGGGCTTTTGAAAGGGCTGTTTTCACCTGTGCATCTGTGATTTCTGGGACACTACACTTTTCCGGTATTGTTGTGGGACCTTTTGGGGGTGAGGGGAGGGTGAAGTTTGCACTGAATCTATCTGCCAGGATGTTAGCAATATCAGTGTGTTCAGTATATTTTGTGCTATTTTGCACTAGCTCAGAGCATATCTGTGAGTTGCCACTTAGATTCTTGACATAGATAAAGAAAGCTTTGTGGTTATCTTTGGAATCCTTGGCTATTTTTCTTTCAAAGTTAGCCTTGGAGGATTTTATGAAGGACCTTAGTTTCTCACTGATACTGATCAGGGATGTCTTTCCTTGTTGGGATTTGCTTTTTTTTCTGAACTAGTTTCCTCCTTCTATTATATAGCCTGTTTATGGCAGGGGTCCACCAGATTGGTTTCCTTCTCTTAGGAGCATGAGTCTTGATTTTGCTAGGGATGGCATGATCCATGCATCCTTGTAGGTGCTCATAGAGTGCATTTGTAAAGGTTTTTGCATCTTGGACACTGTTATCCTTTAGCGTGGGGGCTGTGAAACTTACCACCTCTGTCTTAAGTAAGGTGAAGTTTGCTATAGAAAAGTTTTTCACTGTGGTTTTCTTGGTTGGAGGTGGTGGTGTGGTGTGGACATCCAGAGTGATTAGTTTATGGTCTGATCTAACCAGTGATGGTTGACCTCCGGTGTGGAACACCTGTCGCCCATGTTGGTGATGACCAGGTCCAATATGTTTTCACCTCTGGTAGGGGAGTTTACCAGCTGATCCAGGGCATTTGAGTTGATAAATTCCAGGAAGCGCTGGACCTGGGAGTTTGTACTTGAGTAGTTTTCCCAGTTAATGGTAGGGTAATTGAAATTGCCCAATATCAGGGTGTTCGGTAGGACCTTCATGTCTTCCAGTGTCTCCAGAAAGGTGGAGTGGTGGTCCTGGATCATGGAGGGTGATCTGTAGCAGGCCACAATTTGCATTGCAGATTTGCCTGATGTTAGTTGCACATGGATGATCTCGGAGGTATCATACTGTGCCACTAACCTGGAGATGTAGGTATCCTTGATGAATATGGATACACCCCCTCCTTTTGTGTTTCAGTCCATGTTCTGTGGCCAAAATGTGTGGTATGAGTTGTAGCCCGGTAGTGCTGGGGTGCTCTGTGGAGCCTTGAACCAGGTTTCAGTTACTACACAGATGTCTACGCTCTCCATACTGAGGAGTGCTTCAAGCGCATGCATTTTGAGATGTTAAGTCCTGGCGTTGAGTAGCATAACCCTCATTTGTTTATCTGTGCTGTTTACGGAGGTGGGTTTGACTTTTGAGCCTTGCCTAAAAAAGGCACTATGGGGGCAGCAAGAGCCTTGGCTAGTATTCGAAAGCCTAGGGGTGACAGGTGCAAGCCGTCTTTTGCGAAGAGGCTTGTCGAGCATGTCGTCCCAGGCTGACAGACACTGGATCCCCTTTGAATGACACCAGAAGCTTAGGCAATTGTTGAAATTGATCATTTTTTCTTTATACTGCGGTATCATTCTTGGTGAGGACAGGATGCTACTCTGGGTCAGGGTCATACTCGCCTGGGCTACATGATCAGAGAGCTCTTCCATGGCTCTTTTCATGTAGTCCAGGGAGGTACGTCTCAGGTCATTCATACCAACATGAACAATGACAGAGTCATATTTGTACTTGTTCTGGAGTG
This sequence comes from Protopterus annectens, assembly GCF_019279795.1. Lineage (NCBI taxonomy): Eukaryota > Metazoa > Chordata > Ceratodontiformes > Protopteridae > Protopterus > Protopterus annectens. Next base: position 1,584,193,346 of record NC_056726.1, read on the forward strand.
ACCTGAGTGCTTGTGTTATTAGTCTACACAGACAGAAGAGCAAGTAAAAGTAGTTAGATTTGTACAGAACTGACCTTAACATGCGACAGCAGACACATAATTCCAGTTCTATACATGGTGAATGCAACAAAAGGAGAGTAACAATAGCAATGTATCTTTTAAAATTGCCATGACATAAATGAAGCTTCACTCCCCCACCCCTAAATGAAGAATACACTTGTAACTAATGCAGACATCTAAAACTGTAACCCCATTAAACAGACTATTCATAGTGGCATGTAAACATATGCAGTATGTATCTGACGAAATGCAGGCATATTTTCTCAAAAGCAGTACTCGTTTGTGCAAATATACAGCAATGCAATACCCTCCCTTGTGTGTTCAACATTTAGCTTCCCTTGAGTTTCCATAGCTACATTGTTGCCAACTATGTGGATCCAGGGCTGTCAGTATGGTGAAGATTAAAATGAGGTCTGAACTCATTAGAATTACTGAATCCCAGTAAATTGGAACTTTTTAGGGATGTTCCCATTGATTAGGCACTCCCTCAGTATTTGTTTTCAATAGATGGCAACAGTGAATGATGATATCAAGGGGGTGTGTCAGGTTAGACATACGAAGATGTACATGTAGGTCTGTGAAGGGTGAAAATGTACATAAGCAGTGCATATTTCACAAGTTATATTTCATTAAAATGCAACCTCCTCTTCATTTGTTGGCAAAATGTGTCTTTTTTTGCTTTAAGTACTTTTTTTATTATTGTGGTCATTATGTGCACGATATGGTGCTTAGCACAATCATGGCAAATGGAGGCATGAATGGTAGGTTTCCCTGCACCCGTCATGTAGCTATTCCTGTGACAGCATGTGCATGTGTAGGACTGGAGTATAGAGGGTCCTGGGTTCTAGTACAGGGTGTACAACCTTTCCTTCACATTCTGTGCTCCATGTTTGCACAATATCGCAGGAACAGCGGAAAGTAATAACAATTTTGCCTGTGCTTACTTTATTTACATGGAGGTGTGAGAAGGTGAGCCGAGGTGCATTGAGATGTACATAGCGCACCAATGAGCAAGCAGCAGATGTGTTTAATAGATGCTAATTACAGCATAAGTGGGTGAATTGCATGTTAATGAACCAATTCAATACAGTGGAGCTATTCAACAAGCTATAAAGTATCCATGTAGACTCCATATTGGTTTCTCCTACATACATCAATGCTGTTGAAGTACAGACATGTGAAATCTACAGGGATACAATGCTAAGGGCTGTTGCTGCTGCTTTGGTCCATCTGTATGTGCTACAGGCTGAAGCCAATGGTGCTGCTCCTGGTGCCAATAGGCCTAGGCCAAGAAGGAGAAGGGTTTTCAGGCCCCAGGTAACTTATCAGGTGCTACATGACCTGGAGGTTATAAAGCACTACAGGGTGGACAGGGACACACTACAAGAGCTCTGTGACCTCTGCTGCCCTCAAAAAAGAGCCAGATCCAACTGAGGGGGATCCCATCCCAGTGGAAACTAAGGTATGTGTAGCCCTTACAATCTTAGCTACAGGTACCTTTCAAAGACCAAATGGGGACATGATGGAAGTGTCACAGGCATCAGCATTCCGGAATCTCCACCAATTCCTGGATGCTATGCTCCTACATGCCAGTGAGAACATATGTTTCCCTGTAGGTCTGAGGAGAGGGCCAGCAACATGCAACAGTTCTACCATGTAGCACACTACACTGCAGTACTGCATTCTATAGATTGCACTCATGTACACATTGAGGCACCACCCGATGAGCAGGGTAGAATGTACATTAACAGCAAGGTATGCCACTCCATCAACTGCTAAGTCATGTGTAATACTCAGTGAATTATCTTGAATATTTGTGCTTGCAACCCTGGCAGTTATCATGACTCCCATATCTGGAACACATCACATCTGTACCAGATGTTTGCTAGGGGGGACATCCCCCAGGGCCATTTACTGGGGGATGCTGGCTATGCACTGAAACTGTGACTGATGGCACCCATCAGAAGTGCACACATGTCTACGGAAGAATGCCTTAATGAGGCACATGTTCAAACCAGAAACATCATAGACTGTGGGTTTGGGCTGCTAAAGTCATGGTTCTGGTGCTTAGATACATATGGTAGAGCCCTGCAGTATAATCCATGCACATGTACACAAATCTTCACAGTATGTGCTATGTTACACAATCTGATCCCGCAGACACAGCTGCAGCAGGATCAGCAAGGGGATGGGACACACATCACATCCCCTCCACCAATGGCTGGGTCACCACAGCCATAGTCAGATGAGATGTTAGAGGGGGAACTACCAGCTGCTGTGGCTGCAGGCAGATATAGGTATGCTCAATATGCCCTTTCTTTGGCCATGAGAAAATGCATAACACATTAACTGACCACCTATGTGCCTAATACCTTTTTCCTACTCACATACATATAGTGAAATTGATGACAGGCAACTCACACAACCTTTACCTCCCTATATTTTGGCTGTGTACTGCTTGCATCAGACATAGTTAGCCATGAACTAAAACTGTGTTGACTGCTGCATTTGCAAGATAAGTCTTGAACCTAGAGTGTGTTCTTTAATAACATTATGGCATATCCTTGTATATCTTAACTTGGTAAAGTAATTAAGTAAATAGTGGTGAATTTGTACAGGAAGTACCTTAATATGTGACAGCAGAGACTTATTGTACTTATATGTGTCCATTAGTAAATTGTAGGCCTCAGGCATCAAAGATTCACATAGGCATATCTCTGAAAAGTACTGATAATCACAGCATGCCCTCTGTTAACACCATACCTTTATACCGGTAAATCAGTAAAGAGACAAGTTAGAAAGTAATTATACACATTGCAGTTTCTGACTTCACAACTATTCCCAAGATCAAACAACAAGCAGGATGCAGAACAAAAAGAGTAACAAGAGCATCATATCCTTGTTTGTGCCATAACAGTAACTCACCTTTGCTCCCCTCTAAAATAACAGGCTATACTTGTTTGTGCCATAACAGCATTGGAGCTTTGCCTCCCCCCAAAAGAGCAGTGTACCCTTGTTCATGCCATAAAAGTAACTCACCCATGATCCCCCCTAAAAGAACAGTATATGCTTATTTGTGCCATCCAACCTGGCCTTCAGTTGCTGGGAACTGTATATCATATTACTCCCAGTTGATATCCTCACACATTTTAAGGCCAGTTATATGGAATGGCTTACACACTGCATGTCTCACACTACTGGTCAGATAAGTGATGAATTAGTATGAAACACTGAAATGTAAGACAGACCTGTATATTTGCAAGCATAATCATAACAGGTTGTGTGATCACTAAGTGCACCATGTCCAAATATAATAAAGATAATTAAATGTACAAATAACAGGTGATGGTTTGATAGCAGTGTGCATTCTGTTGCAGTTAATTGTGTGAAGAATGACTTTTTGTTTGTGTGACAAAGAGGGATAAGGCATTCATCCTGTTTTCTGAAGGTGCGCTGGAGTGAGAGGTCAAATCCCAAATGATGTAGAAATATCTCACATGTGCTATCAGTTTCTACTGTGTATATCATGCATTGTTTTTCCCCATTTCACGTATGTCTCCCTCTTTTTTTCTTTTCTTGTTTTTCTTTATTTTAATTCCACTTTTTGCACAATGCGCCACATAGTGCAAACAGTAGAACTGGAGAACAAATACATTTCAGGTTTGGCTGTGCTTATCTGGTTTGTGCAAAGCATGGCAATGTGGAAATAAGAAAAAAACAGACCACCAGACAGCCAAAACAGAAACTGGATACTTTCAATTAATGCTCTTGGCCATCACAAAAACCCGGCCTGGAGTACAGATGGTCTAGTACACAGTGTGCAACCTTTGTTTCACTGCTATGACATTGCAGTTTGCAGCAATGAAGTGCAAACAGACAACTGTTTCCTCAACCTTCTTGTGGCAACAGGTGTTAAGTGTATGACTGCTATACAAATGGTCTAGTTTTCGAATACAGTGTATTCCATACACTGTTGTTTTTATTGATTTAGTGATCTATGCCTGATCACATTTATGATCAAGTGTATGATTGCAGATATACTGTGTACTATAGTCCTGTAAATGTATTCCTGCTATCTGGACTGGCATGGCCTTCACGTTTGCCAACAACACATACACAACTGCCTGTGCTTGCAATAACCCTGAAATTCCATTGCTTGCCACTGTTGTGCTCTGCTTACCATCACTCAAACGTGGTGCTGATAACCAGTAAGTATATATTAGATACTCAATGCTAACCGTCAGACTTTAGCAATGCGGCTCGCATTTGTGCACTGCTTACCTACATGCAAACAGGTGAATGTCACATATGTGTACACTTTGTTAACCTTCACACAAACCCACTGCTTGCTGCACTATGGAAATGTATATATAATGCTTTATTATTGGTGTTTATAGTTCATTTCCTTTGACATAAAACTACATGTGGAAAAGTTGCAAACTAATTACCCAATCTAACTATACATCATACATTTACAATACAGCCATGTGTTGCCCCCCCCCCACCAAGGACTACACTACAACTCTGGGGTCTCAGTACTTTATCCACACACATATATCAACTACACTACAAAGTGTAATATACATAATGTTGTGTGCTCCCTCATGGACAGGGACAGTTAGTAGTGCTCACAACCTCCCTCTGCTAAACTAAAACACCCAAATATGCTTAATAAGGGTACTTGTGTTGTTACACAGCTAGGCTTCTAAACAGCCTAGTGCCACTATGCTAGTAGCCTCATATGATGCTATGAATCTATGTACCTATGTAGGCCTCCCAAGCCATTGCCCCTTACACAGCCTGCTGATATCATCTACTATAAGTGCACCTGCGCTCATGTATAAATCAGACTTGTGTTGTGGCATTTGTGTCAAGTGCTGTATTCTGTAGTCTGTGCACTTAGATAGGTAGGGGTTCTGTTCTCACTGCAGTCATCTGTGAGTGTCTAGTCAGCAGAGTAGATGTGGCATCCTAAAGTTACTTGTATAATGACAAGGATTGCCATTATTTTGATACTTGCACAAGCCTACACATCCATTTCATGCAGCCCTCTCAACCTATTTTCTCCCACATTGCCTTTTCATGTCATCTACTATAAGTTCACCTGCACTCCTGCATGAATTAAACTTATGCTGTTGTGCTTGCATTAAGTACTCTGTTCTGTAGTCTGTGCACTTAGATAGGTAGGGGTTCTGTTCTCACTGCAGTCACCTGTGTGTGTCTAGTCAGCAGAGTAGATATGGTATCCTACAGTTACTTATCCAATGGCATAGATTGCCTGTGTTTTGATACTTGCACAAGCCTATACATCCAGTTTATGCAGCCCTCCCAACCTGTTGTCTCCTACATGGCCTGCTGATGTTATCTACTACAGGGTCACCTGCACTACTGTATAAATCAGACTTGTGCAGTGATAGTTGTGTTATGGACTGTGTTCTGTAGTCGAGTACTTAGATTGGTAGGAGTTCTATTTTCACTACAGTCTGGTGTGTGCGTGTGTGTGTGTGTGTGTGTGTGTGTGTGTGTGTGTGTGTGTGTGTGTGTGTGTGTGTGTGTGTGTGTGTGTGAGCTGTTTCTTGATATTGCTGAAAGTATTTTACACCAGCATGTGAGACACTTATCCTGTCTTTAACATACACTGCTGATATTATAAACTATAAAGTGTTGTCTGAGCCACTCCAAGTTGGAGATGAGCTGTAGCACTTGTGTAAAGTACTGTGTTCTGTACTCTGTGTGCCTTAGATAGGTAGGGGTTCTATTCTCACTTCAGTCTACTGGGTGTGTGTGTGGGTGAGTGTGTGTGTGTGTCTGTGAGCTGTTGCTTGACATTGCCGAGAGCATTTTACACCAGTATGTGGGACATTTATACTTTCTTCAATAGACTGGTGATGTCATCAGCTATACAATAGTTGTTGCTATTAAGTAATCCCACCAAGGCATGGTCAAACAGTGGGTTAGAGGCCAGGCAGATGTGACCTCATCCTATACTAGACAGATTACAAGTGATGTGGCTTTTACTTTATCCTCATACATCATGGCATGGTTTGTAGCCTCTGTGTTATGTTGATGATAAAGGCCTGTGGTCTCTCCAGAAACTCTTTCTAGATCTAAACTGACTCACCCAGTGGAAGTAAGGCAGTCTTCAGTGCTGTTGTGATTTCCTCCTCCCAAACAGTAATCATTCATAGCTGAGATCATTACTAATATACACCACATAAAAAGGTGACACTGCAGCTAGGAAAAATTATGATGAGGATTGTCCTACATGTTTGGAAAAGCGAGAAAAAGCATTTTACTCAGGATATCTGTATAGAGGTGTACTGAATTTCAAAAGGTACGGTTCAGTTTTGTCACCTACATACTGCATATGCTGGAATGTATTTAACAATAATGTGAAGCACAGGCTTGTACACTTTTATCTGTATGCATTACTTAGAAGTGTACTGATGTTATGGTCATGTTTGTCAAGCCATTTCAGAGGTAGACATGATTGGTAAGAAATGAAAATACAGGGAAAGGAATGCTGTGTGAGAAATATGTACAGATGTTTCAGCGAGAGGTCATTTGACAGCACTTCTGGCATTTCAAACTTATTTTGTTAGCCAAAATGGTCATTTGCCTGTTTGATTGTGGGGGTAATGGCTAAGGTGAGTTATTCTTATGGTACTAACAGGGATATGTTGCTCTTGTTACTCCCCTTGTTTTGCATCCTGCCTGTTGTTAGCATTTCACATAGACTGTTGAATGTTTCTCCAGTGGGTAAATGTGACTGGCTACCTTTTATGTTGTATCTGTAAACACTTATTTTGTAGTTATGTGATACTTATGTGTATTATATGTCAGTTTTCTTTTAGAGCACCTAAAATAATGTCAGTCAGACTGTTGACTTCACATCAATGACCTGGGGCACAGTTGGGGGGTGCAGAGGTTGAATCTGATACAGAGGTTGACATACAGCCATCTGCTGCATTTACATTGAGCACAGCCAGTAGGCCTATGCCTGCCCAGTCCACTGAAACAAAGAAAGTGAGCTGAATGAACTCAGGTCACCACACCACAAACTAGGAAGTTTGAACTGTTTATTGTTAAGCGCTTTTCATCTTAGGCAATCTCAAGACTTCCTCAGACAAAGTAAAAGCACACATGCCCTTCTTTTTATCTTACACAATTAAAATGTTACATAACACCATTGGTTAAAAAACATTGAGTCATTAATTATCCTAAAGAGTTTTAAACCTGGAGCAAGAGCCCACCCATTGTGAACAGATCACAACACAGTGAATAAATAGTATGAGCTGCATGCATTCGTCTTTAGGCATAAATAAAATCAGTGACAAACACATACCATAAAGGCAGTACTTGCCAGTTTGAACTTTCATACAAACAGAGAATTAAATTACTAGAAGCTAAGCATTGAGTCATTATTTTGACCTACAAAGCCTTTTGCTTGAAAACAAAGCCCGCCCACTATATACAGATCACAATACAATAAGTTGGGCAAATGGGCTACAACTACATCTGCTGACATAAAAGGAATAAATAGCTAACAGTTTCTTTGCTCACCAGTGGGAGTGGGGAGCCTTGAGCAGCCTATCTGTCCCTGAAGGAGTGACCTCAGCACAAGAGCTTGTAGTAATTGGTTGTTTTGGACCATTTCTAGCTCTTTTGAAGTTCCCTGTTTAAAATCTGCCTCTGAGCGTTTTTTTCTGGCTATACTATTCAGCAACAGCTCCTCGTGGTCCTGCAGAGTGGTCCTAGCAGCAGAGAACTGAGAAAAGCGACTACTTTCCTGATTTAACTATTTTTTGCTGTTTTTTACCTGAAATGTCTTCTCCTGCTTACCTTGAACAAGCTTAAACTGTTTTTTTAACTGTTTGTTGCATTATATATTATCTGCACTTAAAGTTTCATTTAGTCGAAACTTGGTCGAAAGTTGTTTGTTTGTTAAATTTAACTGTTGAGGTTGCCCACTAAAATGTGCTAGCCTGTGTAACTGATTTATTACTGTTTCCTGCATATTTGTGTGTTTTCTATCTCAAAAACAAAAAAAACAAAAAAATATCCTTGTTTTTCAGCCTCTCCTAGACTAGTTTAGACCAGTATACAGGCTTTGCTGTATTCTGGAATGTGGTGTAGTTCCTGTGGTGTCCATTGCCTTACTTGGATAGAAGGAAGTTTCTTTGCTCATCAGTGGGAGTGGGGAGCCTTGAGCAGCCTATCTGTCCCTGAAGGAGTGACCTCAGCACAAAAGCTTGTAGTAATTGGTTGTTTTGGGCCATTTCTAGCTCGTTTGAAGTTCCCTGTTTAAAATTCGCCTCTGAGCATTTTGTTCTGGCTATACTACTCAGCAACAGCTCCTCGTGGTCCTGCAGAGTGGTCCTAGCAGCAGAGAACTGAGAAAAGTGGCTACTTTCCTGATTTAAGTATGTTTTGCTGTTTTTTACCTGAAATACCTTCTCCTGCTTACCTTGAACAAGCTTAAACTGTTTTTTTAACTGTTTGTTGCATTATATATTATCTGCACTTAAAGTTTCATTTAGTCGAAAATTGGTCGAAAGTTGTTTGTTTGTTTGTTAAATTTAACTGTTGAGGCTGCCCACTAAAGTGTGCTAGCCTGTGTAACTGATTTATTACTGTTTCCTGCATATCTGTGTGCTTTTTCTATCTCAAAAACAAAAAAAAAAACAAAAAAAATCCTTGTTTTCCCACCTCTCCTCGACTAGTTTAGACCAGTATACAGGCTTTACTGTATTCTGGGCTGTGGTGTAGTTCCTGTGGTGTCCATTGCCTTACTTGGATAGAAGGAAGTTTCTTTGCTCACCAGTGGGAGTGGGGAGCCTTGAGCAGCCTATCTGTCCCTGAAGGAGTGACCTCAGCACAAGAGCTTGTAGTAATTGGTTGTTTTGGACCATTTCTAGCTCTTTTGAAGTTCCCTGTTTAAAATCCATGTTTGCACGGCTTTATGGTTATGCCGCGATAGCGCCGGTTAAGCAAGGTTAAACTTTTCTGGCTCCGCCAAGTCTGCTCTTCAAATTTTCCCTTAAGAAAGCTCTACTCTTATAATAATCTAGTCTAATCGCTTTATTATAAGCCTAGCACTTGTTCTCAAAACCTCTCTTCTAAGTAAGCACTCACTAACTAAAGTAAGCACTACATCCACCTACCTTCCCTGTGAGTACCCACTTCCCTTAAAGGCACAGCACTCCCTTATAATATTCTAGCATGTCGAGTGGTAGATTGCTGGCATCCTCTCCGGTTCAGCTGGTTAATCTGGGAATCTTGAGACAATACTACAATTGTCTCATGTACACAGACAACCGTCTCCTCCTCCCAACAAATACAAATACATGTGAGAGATGCAACTATATAGCCAAACTGGAGGCTGAACTCTCTCAACTCAGGACTGGCAAGACCAGACAGGAGGAGAAGGTAACCACACACACACCAAACCCAGTCCCACATAGACCTACCACAACTGCAAACCAAACACATAATAACACAAAGACATACTCGGAGGCTCTAACAAAAAACTTACCAAAACAACAGAGGCTCCCAAAGCAGACACCCAAAAATCCACCACCTCAAAACATAACATGCATCACATACTTCAATAAATCAGTGTGCCAAACAATCACAGCCCTTAAGGCCAAACACCATGCCTGATACACTAGTAATAGGTGACTCTATAGTCAGACACACTGACGTTCCGCTTACCAGGCTGAACAAGGAGAGGGTAACGGTGAGCTGCTTATTGGGAGCTAGGATCTGCCACATAACACATGCACTCAGGTCACTTCAAAGCAAGTACAAATATGACTCCGTCATTGTCCATGTCGGCGTGAATGACCTGAGACGTACCTCCCTGGACTACATGAAAAGAGACATAGAGGAGCTCTCTGATTATGTAGCCTAGGCTGGTATGACCCTGACCCTGAGCAGCATCTTGCCCTCACCAAGAATGATGCCACAATACAAAGACAAGATGACCAGCTTTAATAATTGGCTCAAATACTGGTGTCATTCTAGGGGGATCCAATGTCTGTCTGCTTGGGATGACATGCTGGACAAGCCACGCTGCTTCGCAAGGCATGGCTTGCATCTGTCACCACTGGGCTTCCGGATATTGGCTAAGGCTCTTGCCTCCCCCATAGTGCCTTTTTTAGGCAAGGCTCAAAAGACAAACCCACCTCCTTAGAAAACAAAAATGGAAAAAAATTAAGGGTAATGCTGCTCAACGCCAGAAGTCTAAATCTCAAGATGAAGGGTCTTGAAGCACTCCTCAGTATGGAGGACATCAATGTCTGTGCAGTAACTGAAACCTGGTTCAAGGCTCCTGAGAGCACCCCAGCACTACCAGGCTATACCTCGTATCATGCTTTTTGGCCCCAAAACTCGGGCCAAACCAAAAGGAGGGTGACCATATTCATCAAGGACACCCACATCTCCAGGTTAGTGGCAACACATGAAGCATCAGAGACCATCCAGGTGCAACTAACCATAGGCAAAACTGCTATACAACTGGTAGCATGTTACAGACCACCCTCCCAATCTTAGGAACCCCACTCAGCCTTCCTGGAGACATTGGAGGATATGAATGTCTCACCAAACACCATCATATTGGGAGACTTCAACTACCCTAACATAGACTGGGTGCATTATTCTAGCCCAAACACCCTAGCCCAAAGGTTCCTGGAATTCATAAATTCAAATGCAATGGAACAGCTAGTCACCTCTCCCACAAGGGGAGATAATATACTAGACCTGATCATCACAAACATGGGGACAAAGTGCTCCACACCAGAAGTATACCCTTCACTAGTGAGATCTGACCACAAACTAATCACCCTGGATATACATATCCCACCTCCACCCCCAACACAAAAGACTACAGTGAAAAACTTCTCAAAAGCTGACTTTACACTTCTTAAAATTGAGATGGTATCCTTTAAGCCCACTGGGACAGTGGAAACCACATCCCACAATGCAGAATCCTTCACAAATGCTTTCTACGGACATCTCCAAGAATGCATGGACCATGCAATCCCAAATAAAACCAAGACCCTCTCCACCAAGGGCAGGCATCCTGTCTGGTGGGCCCCAGCCATAAACAAATTGTATAACAAAAGAAGGAAGCTACTGCACGACAGAGCAAAATCCCATAATGAGAAGGCATCTCTGATCAGCACTAGTAGAAAGCTACGTTCTCTCATAAAAACATCCAAGGCCAACTTTGAGAGAAAAATCGCTATGGACACTAAAGATAACCACAAGGCCTTCTTCTGCTATGTTAGAAACCTGGGCGAAAACCCTCAGATATGTTCAGAGTTAGTTCACAATGACAAAAAATACACTGAACCCACAGATATTGCCAACATTCTGGCAGACAGGTTCAGTGCAAATTTCTCCCCTCCCTCACCCCCAAAAGAAGAAATAGTTATCCCAGCTGAATGTAACCTCCCTTTCATCTCAGATGTCCAGGTGAGAACCGCCCTCAGCAAAGCTAAAAACACAGTATCAATGGGACCTGACGGTATCCCGGGTTGCGTGCTACGTGAACTCCAAGAGGAGCTAAACCCGCACATAAAAATGCTATTTAACCTTAGCTTTACTAAAGGATATGTACCTGAAAACTGGCGTACAGCAACAGTAGTCCCACTCCACAAAGGAGGCACCTCTACTGACCCTGGTAACTACCGCCCCATAAGCTTAACCAGCCTGGTCTGCAAAGCTATGTAAAAAATCATTATGGAACTAATAAACAGAGACATTGGGGACTTACAGACACTTGATCCCTCCCAGTTCGGCTTTGTAAAAGGCAGATCCTGCCTTTTGAACCTGGTTGACTTTTTTGAAACAGTCACTAGAGCCATTGACGAGGGCAAAGCAGTCCATACAGCCTACCTGGACTTGGCTAAAGTTTTCGACATAATACCCCACTCTGGCATCATAGACAAGCTCAACAGCTTAAATGTAAATCCATATGTCACAAGATGGGTGGCAAACTGGCTAAAGGATAGAACCCATAAAGTCAAAATCGCTGGAGCCATGTCAGACTCAAAGCCAGTGACAGGTGGTGTCCCACAGGGCTCTGTCCTGGGACCCCCCTTGTTCGGCATTTATTTCTCAGATGTGAAAGCAAATATGGGAGGGTTGTGGCTGACCAAGTTCGCAGATGACTGCAAACTAGGTGCCATAGTCGATACACCAGCTGACACATACATCCTATGGAAAGGACTCACTGAAACGGACAACTGGTGCCGGAGTCATGGCCTTAAACTAAGTGCCAAAAAATGTATAGTCATCCCCTTTGGGAAAAACAAAGTGCCCACAAATTATCACATAGGCAGTAACCCACTGAGTATGGAAAAAGTAATCAGAGACCTGGGGACCCAAGTCGATAGTGACCTCTCATTTGACACCCATGTTGCCAAAGTGGTTAGAAAGACTTTCTACCTTGCCCGCCTTATCATGAAGGGATTTACATCCAGATCAAAGGAGGTCATTGTGCCCCTGTACTCCTCCCTTATCAGGCCCATGATTGAGTACAATGCCCCATTTGGTATGTACCTCACCCGACACTTGCAACAGCTAGAGAGACCCCAAAAGTACCTCACCAAGAGGATCAAGGGTCTCCAACATATGTCATATGCTGCCAGACTAAAGAAACTCCAACTCTATTCAGTAGCATACCACTTACTCAGAGGTGATCTGTGCCTGACATACAAGGCCATGTCCAATCAGGAATTGATGGACATGCTCCACCTCAAAAAATCCAAATCCATCAGAACCACGAGAGCTAAAGATTTGAACCTCAGCACAAATATGAATAGGACATGCTGGAGGGACAGATTCATAACTCAGAGGCTTCCCATACTCTGGAACAGAATCCCAGTTCATGTTAGGCAGAGCCCCTCACTGACTCTCTTCAAGAGAAATCTTGAAGTGTGGATGGGAGATCGTAGGTTTACTCCAGGGGTCATCTCTGTGTCACTACTAGACAGGGGCACAGTAAACTAATTCTATTATGTAAGGGGGTCTTCACTGTGTCACTACTAGACAGAGGCACAGTATTCTAAATCTATTCTGTACACTTTTGTACCATTACATGGGGTGGCGAAAGCCACATCACTATAGCTAGGCTTATAAATGCCCCAGGGCAGATAGCCTAGTACCAAACTATGAAACTATGAAACAAAGAATTAAAATACTAGAAGCTAAGCATTAAGTCATTATTTTGACCCATGAAGCCTTTAGCTTGAAAACAAAGCCCGCCCATTATATACAAATCACAATACAAAAAGTTGGGCAGACGGGCTAGAACTACATCTGCTGACATAAGAGAAATAAATAGCTAACATGTACGATAAAGGCAATAACTGCTACTTTACACTTTCGTACAACAAATACTCACTGACAGAATACAAGCTGACATAAACTGTTACAAGTGTCAGGAGTTAAAACTGTGTCAGGAGTTAAACCTGGTTCTGCCTGTCGTAAACTTGACCAAAACAATCACTGAAAAACTACCTTCAAAAATACAGTATTAAACATGAAAAATAACAGTATTAAACATTAAAAATAAATGTAGAACTATATGTGCAACTAAGTCATCATAGAGGATAATATTAAATATTGAATCTTAAACACTGTTTAACATTCAATATTCAATATTTAATATTATCTTCTATGATGACTTAGTTGCACATATAGTTCTACATTTATTTTTAATGTTTAATACTGTTATTTTTCATGTTTAATACTGTATTTTTGCATTTGTTAATGTTGTTGAGGCAATGTTCACTACCTCAACTGTCTACCAGCAGGTAGTTTTTCAATGATTGTTTTGGTCAAGTTTACGACAGGCAGAACCAGGTTTAACTCCTGACACAGTTTTAACTTCTGACACTTGTAACAGTTTATGTCAGCTTGTATTCTGTCAGTGAGTATTTGTCGTACGAAAGTGTAAAGTAGCAGTTATTGCCTTTATCGTATATGTTAGCTATTTATTTCTCTTATGTCAGCAGATGTAGTTGTAGCCCGTCTGCCCAACTTTTTGTATTGTGATTTGTATATAGTGGGCGGGCTTTGTTTTCAAGCTAAAGGCTTCATGGGTCGAAATAATGACTTAATGCTTAGCTTCTAGTATTTTAATTCTTTGTTCGTACATGTTAGCTATTTATTCCTTTTATATCAGCAGATGTAGTTGTAGCCCATTTGCCCAACTTATTGTATTGTGATCTGTATATAGTGGGCGGGCTTTGTTTTCAAGCAAAAGGCTTTGTAGGTCAAAATAATGACTCAGTGCTTAGCTTCTAGTATTTTAATTCTCTGTTTGTATGAAAGTTCAAACTGGCAGGTACTGCCTTTATGGTATGTGTCTGTCACTGATTTTATTTATGCCTAAAGACGAAAGCATGCAGCTCGTACTATTTATTCACTGTGTTGTGATCTGTTCACAGTGGGCGGGCTCTTGCCTCCAGGTTTAAAGCTCTTTAGGATAATTAATGACTCGACGTTTTTAACCAATGGTGTTATATAACATTTTAATTGTGTAAGATAAAAAGAAGGGGTGTGTGTGCTTTTTACTTTGTCTGAGGAAGTCATGGGATTGCCTTAGACGAAAAGCGCTTAACAATAAATGGTTCAAACTTCCTGGTTTGTGGTGTGGTGACCTGTGTTCATTCAGCTCACTTTCTTTGTTCCTGTTTGTGAGTTTTTTTAGTTTGTATCCAGTCCACTGAGCCCACAGAAATTGGACAGGTGGAGGGTGAGGACATTGATCAGGGAAGTGCGGGTACTATGGCTTCAGTGCCTGTTGAGTCTGGCCATAGCAAAAGTGTGGGTAAGGTACCATGCAGGTGGATTGATGTGGTGCTTTGAGGGGTCCTACTGTCCCTCTTCCACCTGGTGCAGGTGTCACCTCCCGTGCCACTCATAGTATGTTTAGAGTTGTCAAAGAAGCACTGGCATGTTCCCATAGGTTCTCCAGATGAATACTCAGGGTTGTGGATGTGGCACAGTCTGATATGCTTGACTGCCTCCACTGTGTTGCTGATTCACTGGATCAGATGAATGATACGTTGTAATAAGGTGTGTCTGTGAAAAACCCAAGGGGTGTCTGACATCAAATGAGCAGTGCCTGTGGTGGAATGTCTGCTTGGAAGGGAATGGCTTCCTCATGGCTGTAGGTCAGCAACATCATCTGCTGTCAGCCAGTGTGGCTGTGTCCAATCATGCTCCCATAGTGGCAGTACTTCCACTGCTCCATCAGTGAGTGTGTTGCCCACACACAGACATGGCAGGCTATGGAGTTGTGGTGCTGGGGGTTCCCATGAATGGAGCTTGTCCAACAGACAGCAGTTACGTTCATGTAGCGGCACTGCATATGAGCGTGATCCTGGACATCAATGTGTCAGTACTTCTCCTGGCAGAGCTAGTTCTTGTGGTCAAATACAACAAAGATGAACTGCCACCTCTAGTATGCATTGCCCACACCTGTCCAACACACCAAGATGTAGAGCTAGCACTCAGCTTGGTTGTGTTCTCACACACCAATTTCACCCGGAGGGCCCCTACAGACCCACACACAACAGTTACTCATTTTGTCTCACTGACCATTTATTTTGTCCAAATGTCTGCCTTCTTTTCCTTCTTACTCACACACGATCACTGACCTCTTGTGTCAACCTAAGCTTCCTGCTACCTCATGCAATACCTTGTGCAAGTGATGATAACTGTGCCATATCCCTGTGTTCTACCTTTCTGATTTAATTATACAA
Organism: Protopterus annectens; assembly: GCF_019279795.1. Lineage (NCBI taxonomy): Eukaryota > Metazoa > Chordata > Ceratodontiformes > Protopteridae > Protopterus > Protopterus annectens. The sequence continues at coordinate 1,584,209,185 of NC_056726.1, forward strand.
AATCTGTGTCTGATGCCAGGATGCATAGCTTAACTTACTGCATAGTATATCTATATTTGTGGTGTTTAACTGGTCAATGTACATTTAACTTATATTGGCCATGGAAAGTTTGACAGTTGATAGTATCAAATTGTCACAATTTTATAGTGAATGCTATTGTGAGGGTTGTGAAGTAAGAAACTGCAATGTGTATAATTACTTTCTAACATGTCTCTTACAGGATTTTCCACACAGGTCACACCATGATATTCAGATCTTAAGACATTTTCTTTTCCCTTTCCTTAGGTTTCTTAATTTAAATTTCTTTTTTTTTCCCCACCACTATTTGCATGATGCACTGCATAGTGAAAATACTGGAACCAGAAAATCCAGACCACCCAGGAAGTAGACAGCCAAAAATAGGAAATACTCCAGTCACCTATTAAATTCAAACAAAAAAATATCCCTAAAATATGGCAGGTTAATTACCAGATTTATAAAACGTATGTTTACTAGCCTATCTAAATTAGCCCTCAGTGGTGATATTCACCCTAACCCTGGTCCTACCATTATCAACTCCTCACCTAAAAATCTGCCTAATAGCTGCTCCTTCTCATGACTAACATCCAACAGAAAGCCATCTGATCTCTTCATGTGTCTAAATATCACAAGTATAACTAATAAAACTCATGACCTAAGCACAAACATAGCTTTATACTCTCTTGATATTCTCATCCTGACAGAAACCTGGCTCAAACCTCACATCAAAAGTAAGGAAATACTCCCAACAGGTTATAACATTCTTCAAATAGATAGACTACTAAGAAAGGGTGTGGTGTGGCTCTAATGTTTAAATACCACCTCAACATCCAGATCCTTAACACATCTTCCCCCTATGAAATTAAGAAGTCCTATATGCCAACTTCAAACTAAACCCAAATAAAACAATCAGCATCATAAGATGCTACTTCCCATGTGGCCAAAACATCCCAACCCTGGAAAACCTTCTGAACTGGGCTAACCATTCTCTACCCCAGGAAACCATAATCCTATGTGATTTTAATATCAACTGTATATCTTGTAGTAACAATCACCCAGCCTATCACATAAACCTTCATGGTTTCTCCCAACTAATACAGTCACCTACTAGGATAACTAGAAACTCTGACAAACATATATTCTTGACTAGATATTAGCCAATAAAGACCCTCACTCATACTTAGCTAGCTGTCTACCAGACAGCCTCAGTGACCACACTCCAACATTCCTTCTGAGACACCACTTAAATTGTGCTAAACCCATTATCTATAGGCAAATCCGAAATAGGGTAAACTTTAACCCTCTCTCTTCTTTATCTCATCCTTTCAAAAACATGATTGGACACCACTAAACTACCTCAGTCTGGATGAAGCCATCCACTTCATCAATAGCACCTTCCTAAACATCCTAAACATTCATGCCCTTATATGAAATGCCACAGTCAAATTACAGTACTCCCTTTGGCTACAAAAAAGCACCAGGGCACTAGTGAAAATCAGAGATAAGGACTGGGAGCAGTGGCACTTAACAAAAAATACCTCCTCTAGACAGTCATTCCTAGAGTTGTGCAATAATGTCAAAAAGCAAATAAAAGAAGATAAAACCCAATATTATCAGTCTGCCCTAAACCCCTCAAATCACAACCCTAAGCAGTTCTGGTCCCCAATAAACTCCATTCTCCACCCAGGTAAAGTAGGCACCCCCACCTACCACTCCCCCTCCCTGCAACAGTATTGCTGACTCATTCAATAAACACTTTACTGAAACCACTGTGTCTTTCAGTAAACAACACAACCCTCTACCCACCCTCCCTACCTCAAAACCAAATACTCTGCCCGCAGTGTTTTCTTTTTCATCAATACCTACCTCCTATATAAAAAAAAACCTTCTATTGAAACTTAAGCCTACAAAACTTGCAGCTGACAATCTCCCCTCCGAATACCTAAAAATAGCAGCAGAAGTCCTAGCTTATCCAGTCTCTATCTTAATTAATCAGTCCTTATCAAAAAACTATATCCCCACACTGTGGAAAATATCCCACATAATTCCTCTCCATAAAGGTGGCATCTCCACTGAACTTTCCAATTACCGCCCTATAACCATCCTTTCTCTATTTTCCAAGATACTTGAGAGATGCATCCATTCTCAAGTCTTAGACTACCTCTTAGTTAATAGCCTCCTCTCCAGCACCCAGCATGGCTTCAGGCCATACCACAGCACTACTACTGCCTTGCTCTCTTTCACTAACACTATTCTTCATCATATAAATAATGTCCTATTCTCCTCTGCTATATTTCTGGATTTATCCAAGACTTTTGTCATGGTCTCCCACAAACTACTAATCTCTGTTCTCACTAACCTATCCTTTTCCTAATCAGCTACTGATTGGTTTCACAGCTATCTAACTGGCTGCCAACAATCAGTTGTCTGGCATAATGACCTATCTCCTCGACTTCCTGTAACTAACACTGGGTGTTCCCCAAGTCTCCATCCTTCGTCCCCTACTATTTTCAGTCTCCACCAATGATCTATTCACATCCACCAAGCATGCTTCTCTTATACAGTATGCAGATGACGCCACCCTCATCTGCTCAGCCCCAGCTATACCTGAACTTCACAAGATCATACAGGAAACCTTTCATCTGCAGAAAGCTGGCTATCTAATGCCCAGTTATTACTCAGCATGAGCAAGACTAAACTCCTCATCTTCCATCCCACTAAATCTAACCCAATTATCCCCCACTTTAACATTCTAGCCAAAGACAATACTGTAATCCCAACAGAACTCATCAAACTACTTGGTATTGAGATTGATTACCATCTCAGATTTGATACTCACATTTCTCTTACCATAAAAAAGGTATACAAAATACTAGGTGCATTGTACAGAAGCAATTCCTCACCCAGAATTTCTGCTGCCAATTCCCACCTAATCCCCACTTTACTCTACACCTCTGCTGTACTTACCTACCTTAGACAAACAGACCTAAACAAGCTCGAGGCTTGCCACAAGAGAATTGCTAAGTTTGCCCCTGGTGTATCTTATTGCAGCCGCCACTGTATCTCGCTTAGAGAACTTGACTGGCTTCAACTCCCTCATCTTCTTCACCCGAATCAACTGCCTCTTGCCCACAAGTTAGTAAACTATCCTCTTGAAGTCCCAGCCATTCAAAGCCTTCTCCAGCTCTACTGCTCCACTAGACCACTACACTCCACCAGCAAAAATCTACTTCTAGTGACCAAACCCAAGAACTCAGCAGAAGAAGCACTATTCTCCTGCATCATATCCAGATTATGAAACAACCCCCCCCCCCAATAACCATACTACCTTCTTGCAATCACTTCAAGACTGGACTTTCCTGGTAAACAAATGTTAAATGAATAAAATATTTATATATAAGATTTAGGTATTTGAGTTTAGAACAGTCTCCGTTTGAGTGTAGTACTATCTGTATATACATCCCTTTATTCTTAGCCTTTAGCTATATATTGGTATATCGGTTCACTATGTTTCATATTGTACGTACAGCAAATATTTGCTGCAGTATGCATTATTTGCTATTGTATGTATATTCAATTGTTCTTCATGTACTCTGCTGCTCATTTATTGTTCTGTGGAGCTTTTCTCCCTGGGTCTCCATTGAAAAAGGACCTGTGTCCAGTTGGAATTTCCTGGTAAACAAATGTAAATACATAAATAAATAAATAATGCATACTATATTCCTGTCAGTGTATTCCTGGTATGTGAACTGGCATGGCCTTCACTTTTGCCTAAAACATATACACAAAGGCCTGTATATCCAATAACACTGAAATTGTATTGCTTCCCAGTGTTGTCTCTGCTTACCACTACACACTGCCAAGCACCATGTCTGTACGATGGTAAGCATCACACAGCATTTTCAAATAGTATGTGCACTCCCAGTAAGTGTGATAACTACAATTGTCAAGAAACCATCATTCTGCATTGGTCTTGATCTGTCGTAGACATGGCAGGTATTTGTGAAGAGGCATTGAGATTCCGTGCTCAAAGACGGGATGCCCAGGAGTCCAAAGTGTTTGTTGGACTCCTAGTGAAGGAACATGGGGCTCAGAGTACAACTCAGAGGCATAGGATAGTCTTGCCTGGGCTATGATCAGTGCTACCAATATCTCCCATACTGGTGAGCAATGTAGACACCACTACAATGACCTCTGGAGGAGGAAGAAGAATACCCTTGAACATTGTATCAAGGAATGTAGGACTGGGGACACCCCGCAGATTTGCAAATATCAATTGCAGAGATTACTTGTAAGAGTTAAAAGCTGAATATAGTCAGGACTGGTGTTCATAATGGTATTTTGTTGTGTTCTGTTTTTTTTTCACAGCCGTCAGGGAGAGAGAGAAGTGAATGTGAGAACCCATGCCACTAGACTGACCCAGATGAGAGAAGCATGTGGTATGTATGCAGCAGAATAGTACTGTTATTGTAGCATTAAAAATTTAAGATAGTATTTTTTGAGTATCTTATACAGGTATATCAAATTGAGCATGCGTATCTCAACTGTAAAAGCAAGTATCCATGCATTACTGTCTAGCACAAACCAACAGTTCAATATTCTAACATCAAACTGAGCAGGCATAAAAGCAAACTATGCATGCGTTAGCCTGTAGGCCAAAACAACAGTACTCTATTAGGCAATAGTCTGAGGTTGTGGGTTTACATGCCACACTTCCCAACCATACAGTACTGTTAATTTGTCATTAATATTTTAAGGCAAATTCAAACCTCTATACAGTTGCAGAAATTAGGTGCTGCAAACTGTAATGTCTGTAACTGGAACACTCATATAAGCAATATATGCACACATCAAGGATTGCTTACTGCAATGTGTAATATAGTGTACATCTATTATGATCTGGCTAGTCTTAAAAGTAAAACTAATATTTGTTAGGTGTTGGTAGTCTTAAAAATAAAGTTAACAGAATAGAGTCAAATAATTGTATCAATGCATTGTATGTCACACATGCAGTTACTAATTTTATGCCTTTTTTTCTCTCACCCCAACCTTTATCTTCTCTCTTTTTTCCACATCATAGCAGGGTAGGCCTGGCCCAAAAGATCCTCCTGTTTCCGCTCCACTAGCTACTGTATTGAGGCCCAGCACATCTGGGATACAACCTGGCAGCACCCCCCTCAGCTGCCCCTGCACTTCCTGGTCCCTTGAGTAGTTCTGCCCCACAGGATAGGCCAGTGGTTTCCTCTAGTAGCAGTGGCAGAGGTGGTGATTTTATCACCCATGACAAACTGCCAGAGTTGGTGTATAGGATTGTGCACCACACTGTTGGTGCATGCCTACACTGGACGGAGATGGTGCTGTCCATTATTGTATTTAGTAACATGAGATGGAGATGCAGACATCAGGCACTGCTGCCATTGGCACAGTGAGGTGACAGTGATGACAGTCCAGTGAGTGAGGACTCGATTTTCACTGTCACCTGGCTTGAAAACCATGGGTTCTCAATGTTCCCAGTTTCACCCCAACCTTTTGTGTCCTTCACCATCCCTGTGTCTTGTCTTGTATGTCCTGTCTGTCTGAAATTGCTACCTCAACTACGCAACCTACCTGACCCAGGCATACCTACATCCCTTCCCCCACATTCTCCTCTCTGTCTCTCTCACAAAAAAAAAAATGGCACCCATCCCACAAAAAAAATGTCCCATACATCGCTCTCAGTTTCAAACATGTGTCTTCTTGACACACTTGATTCAGTCTAATTGGCTATACAACAGGATTGTGTATTGCATTGTGGTCACCCCTCTCTCTGGAGATGACAGTGTACATTCAGCTAATATTCTGCACATAGTATCATTTTATACTGTTGAAGAAATAGCTAGCTCTGGTTCTTTCCTACCTCCCTTATGCACATTCCTGCCCTCCTTACACGTTTTTCTTCCCCTGCTTAATCCCCATTTCACCACTCTTCTATCTTCCCTATTTCTTTTCTTTAAATCATTGTTGCATGATGGTGCAGATCCCTATGGGGAAATGTTTGAGGGCACGATGAAGGAAAGGATGGAAGAGATAACCCAAGGCACCAATGTTTTTGAAGACCTTGAATGTTGTATAGCAACTAATTGTACCAGTGATTTTAATGTTTTTAACTAAGGTTATTTCTGTATTCAACAATCACATGCTGAATTTTTATCAAAAAGTTTCTCTTTTGTTATTGGAAGGACAGCCCACCTGGCGGAGACTCTCATGGATTTGAAACTATATATAAAAAATTGAATCTCAGGTTGTTTTTTGGCAACAATTTAAATTTGAACAATGCCCATTTGAAATTGGCCAGTATTTGTAACCTGCCCCTGCACCCTACAAAAATGTATGAATTGGACCTCAGGTCTAGCATACCTAGTAGAGCTGGGACAAGTTTTTCCAACATCACTGGGAATGAGTTAGATCTAATTAATGAAGTGAAGTTGGCTGACATCCGCATAATGAAGCTGGACAAAGGGGGTGGGGTAGTCCTAATGGACAATATGCAGTATGTAGAAAAAATGTATGGGGTGTGATTTGATGATACTTACACCCAAGTGTCAAAGTATGAGGTTAATATTGCCTACAACAAGATACACTCATCAGCTTTATAAAACAGAGACAAATTTATGTTAATATACACAATTCTTTGTCCAACAAACCCCCTATGAAACCAACAATATTTGACATACCAAAGGTCCATAAGGATAAGAGCAACCCACGTATGAGATCTATCGTAGATGCTGGATGTTTTATTACCTCTTCTTTGGCAAAATTTTTAGACCATCATTTAAAGAAGTATGTGGAGAGTATTGACTACTTATGTAAAGATTCTAAGCGTTTTTTTGGAAAAATGTAATAACCTTATTTTTGATGACTTTATGGTTTTTCTGATGATAGATGTCAAAAACCTCTATGCAGTTATTCCACATGGCATAGGGCTAACATGGTTTACTGGGTTATTACAATATTTTGCTGAACCATCTCAAGACAAAGTGAACTTATACACTCAAATTTTGGATGTAGTCTTGCATAACAATTTTATAGTGTTTGAGAAACAGTTTTCTTGCAACACAAGGGTGCAGCCATGGGCTCAGCATGTGGGTCCCTTTATGCTAACATGGTGATGGTAGAATTGGAGAAAAATACATTTTTAGCAGTGTATTCAAGGATTCCTGGTGAGTCTATATGAGGTACCTGGATGATATATTTATTGTTTGGAAGGATCATCATCATCATCTTCTTTCAGCTGTTCCCATTAGGGGTCGCCACAGCGGATCATCTGTTTCCATTTCTTCCTGTCCTCTGCATCATGCTCTTTCACACCAACCACCTGCATGTCCTCTCTCACCACATCCATAAACCTTATCTTAGGCCTTCCTCTTTTCGTCTTACCTGGCAGCTCCATCAATAGCATCCTTTTCCCAATATACCCAGCATCCCTCCTCAGCACATATCCAAACCAACACAATCTCGCCTCTCTTGCTTTGTCTCCAAACTGTCCAACCTGAGCTGACTCACTAATATACTGATTCCTAATCCTGTCCATCCTAGTCACACTGAGTGCAAATCGTAACATCTTTAACTCTGCCAAATCCAGCTCTGACTCCTGCCTTTTTGTCTATGCCACCGTTTCCAACACATATAACATAGCTGGTCTCACTACCCTCTTGTAGACCTTCCCTTTCACTCTTACTGGTACTCGTCTGTCACAAATCACTCCTGACACTCTTCTCCACCCATTCCACCCTGCCTGTACTCTCTTCTTCACCTCTCTTCCACACACACCATTATTCTGAACTGTTGATCCCAAGTACTTAAACTCATCCACCTTTACCAACTCTACTCCCTGCATCCTCACCATTCTTCTACCCTCCCTCTCATTTACACATATATATTCTGTTTTAGCCCTGCTGACCTTCATTCCTCTCCTCTCTAAAGCATATCTCCACCTCTCCAGGGTCTCCTCAACCTGGTCCCTACTCTCACTACATATCACAATGTCATCTGCAAACATCATAGTCCACTGTGCCTCCTGTCTGATCTCATCTGTCAACCTGTCCATCACCACTGCAAATAAGAAAGGGCTCAGAGCTGATCCTTGATGTAATCCCCCCTCCATATTAAATGTATCTGTCACTCCCACTGCAGTCCTCACCAATGTCAAACTACCCTCGCACATATCCTGTACCACTCTTACATACTTCTCTGCCACTCCCGACTTCCTTATACAATACCACAACTCCTCTCTAGGCACCCTGTCATATGCTTTCTCTAAGTCCACAAAGACACAATGTAACTCCTTCTGACCTCCTCTTTATTTCTCCAACAACACTCTCAGAGCAAATATTGCATCTGTAGTGCTCTTTCCTGGCATGAAACCACACTGCTGATCACTAATCATCACCTCCCTTTTTAACCTAGCTTCCACTACTCTTTCCCATAACTTCAAGCTGTGACTGATCAATTTTATCCCTCTGTAGTAACTGCAGCTCTGCACATCACCCTTATTCTTAATCTGCTTCACTTCCTGATTCACTATCCCCACATCATCCAACCTTCTCTCTCTCTCATTCTCTTCATTCATCATCCCTTCAAAGTACTCTTTCCATCTTCTCAACACACTCTCCTCACTTGTGAGTACGTTTCCCTCACTGTCCTTTATCACCCTTACCTGCTGCGCATCTTTCCCAGCTCTGTCCCTCTGTCTAGCCAATTGGTACAGGTCCTTTTCTCCCTCTTTAGTGTCCAATCATTCATACAACTCTCCATATGCCTTATCCTTAGCCTTTGCCACCTCTCTCTTTCCCATGCGCCATATCTCCTTATACTCATGTCTACTTTCTTCATTTCTTTGACAATCCCACTTCTTCTTCACCATCCTCTTCCTCTGTATACTCTCCTGTACTTCCTCATTCCACCACCATGTCTCCTTGTCCTCCTTCCTCTGTCCAGATGTCACACTAAGCACCTTTCTAGCAGTCTCCCTTACTAGCTCTGCTGTAGTTACCCAGCTATTCGGTAACTCTTCACTGCCTCCCAGTGCCTGGAAGGATGGTGTGGATAAAATGTATGAGTTTATAGAATTCATTAATCAAATCACCAATTTCCTGCAATTCATGTACAAAGTAGGAGAAGGCACTATTTCATACCTGAATGGAAAATTATTGAAGGATAGAGTAAATAAAACCATAACATCTAATAAAAACCTACTTACTCAAATTCTTTCCTTCATTACTCCTGCTCCCTCCCCACCAAACAAAAAAAAAACTGTCATTAAGGGCCAGTTTGTCAGAGCGGCATGTATGGTTGCACTTTTTGATGACTTTGTTGAAGAATGTGAGACACTTAAAAATATGTTCTTGAAGAGGGTTACCCCAAGATGTTTATTAACAACTCTATGAATGAGGTGATTTCTAAAAGGAGGTCTAATTTGTACCACCCTATGTTGTTGGACTGTAGAGGATAGAACCAGTATGTAACTGTGTTTGTTGACATTGGAGACCCTGTGGAAACTGGTAATGAAATTCTGTATACCTGTAGTTTTATTATTACCTTTTTGCTGGACTCTGAATTCATTAGGTGTGTGTTGAATGAAAACTGGGCATTAGTATATGACAACACAGGCATAAGGAAGAAGTTTTCTAAAGGGCAACTGGTTATTTATAGGAAGGGCATTAGTATGAAAATTATGCTTGAATCATCATTTAAACGAAACAAGTATGGTATGAAGAAACTTGGGTGTAAATGTGGTGCATGCAAGTTTTTTAAAGGCATCATGTTGTAATATAAAAGAAGCATGGTATAGTAATGGTAGACACAACTGTCTGTCTAAAGCGATTGTTTATGTGGCCCTATGTGAGAACTGTTCAGCGTTCTATGTAGGAAAGACTGAGCACATGTTGATAGAAAAAAATTATGAATATTTGTATGCCATCAGAACAAAAACTGACAATAATGCCTAATTAAACATTTAAGTGAATGCTCAAAGCATTGTTTTAAATTTGTGGTGTTACATCAGCTCATAATGGCAATTATGTCTTAATGTACATAACCCCCTGGACTTAATGGGACTATATCCATCAGTTGCTTGCTGAAATTAAAAGCTTACCAATGCTAGAAGTTTTCAAATAAATTATTATGCATTTATGTGCAATATTCTTAAAAGGTTCTGTGTTGTACTCTTACAAAAATTGCTACATTTTTAAATATTTTGAATACTTTCTTCTTTCTATAATATTAATGCTTTTGTTATATTTTAATTACATTGTTGCTTTAAAATTTTTGGCTCAAAGGTGTCACATGATTTCAAACATTTTTAAATAACAGCGTATCACTTCCTTTCTATTTTCTAAAGAAGGCTGATAGTTACAGATGAAAGCTCTTATGTACTTGTTCTACATAAATGTGGTGTGGTTTGCAGTGATCATGGAGCATTTGTACTTTTTGTTCTTTTACCAGTAAAAGTACTACATTCACCTGTATTTAAACCCAGTACCATCTGGCCCAAACACCAAGGAATATATCACTGCATTAACACATGCTGCCACAGAGTCAGTTTTGCAGCACATGTATTTCATACAATCGATCCCATCACAGTTTAGCAGGGAATTTCTATAATTCTCCCTGCTTGTTTCCCATGTCACCACTGTTCTATGTTCCCCATTGTTATCCTTTAAAGCATTATTACACCATTGTATGCATCTCACACCAATGTGCAGCTGATATAAATGCAGTTAAACATATTAGATACAGATATATTCGGGCCCAATACCATTTGGACCCGAAAAGGAACATATCACTGCATTAAGTGCATTATTACCTGCTGCCAGAGTCAGTTAATTGGAGCATTAAAAGTTAAAGGCAGCTATTTTGGTGTTTCATACAGTTGTATCAAATTGAGCATGCATATCTCAACTTTAAAAGCAAGTATGCATACATTAGTCTGTAGCACAAAACAACAGTTCCATGTTCTAAAATAAAAGTGAGCATGCATCTTTTAACTGTAAAAGGAAACTATGCTTGCATTAGTCTGTAGGCCAAAACAACAGTACAGTATTAAAGAGTAGTCAGTGGTCGTGGGTTCAAACATCACACTTCCCAACTATACAATACTGTTAAGTTTTCATCAGTATTGCAGTGTAACTTAGACCTCTATACCAATGGCACAAATGGCCTGCTGTAAACTGTAATCAGTATAATTGGACACACATGTGTGCAATATATGCACACAAAAAAGGATTGCTTGCTGTAAATTGTAGTATAATGTGCATCTGTTATGAGGTGGGTAGTCTTAAAAGTAAAAAGGTTATTTGTTAGGAGTAGGTAGTCTTAAAATTAAAGGTAACAGAATAGAGTCAAATAATTGTATCATTGCATTGTATGTCACATATAAATTTACTAATGTTATCCCTTTTTTTTCTCTCACCCCTTATCTTCTCTATTTTTTTGTTTTTTTCTTACAAAGCACAGTGGGGTAGCCTGCCCCACAGGATCTTCCTCCCCCCACTCCACTGGGTATGGCACTGAGGCCTAGAACATCTGAGATGCAACTTAGAAGCACCCCCACTGTTTCTCTTGGACTATCTAGCTGCTTAAGTAGTGCTGCTGTGCAGGATAGGCCAGATAGGCCAGTGGTTCCCCCCAGGAGCAGTGTCAGAGGTGGTGATTTTATCATCCTTGACAAACTTCCAGTGTTGGTGCATAGGATTGTGCACCACACTGTTGGCGCACACTTACACAAAATGGAGATGGTACTGTCCATCACTGTACACAATACCAGGAGGAGATGCAGATGTCAGGCACTGGAGCCATTGGTGCAGTGATGTGAAAGTGATGACTGTTCAGTGGGTGAGGACTTGATTCTTACTGTCACCCAGCATGATGACCGTGGGTTCTGGATGTCCCCACCCTCACCCAAACCATGGTGTTCACCAACCACTTGTGTCCTTCACCATCTCTGTGTCTTGTCTTGTATGTCCTGTCTGTGATTGCTTCCTCACCTACCCAACCTACCTGACCCAGACATATCTATGTCCCTTCCTCAACATTCTTCTCTCTCTCAAAAAAAAAAAAAATCCATCTGTCCCACAAAAAATATTTGTTTCATACATAACTCTCTATTTTGTGCACATGTCTTCTGGACACACCTGATTTGGTCCAATTAGCTATATAACATGATTGTGTTGTGGTTACCCCTCTCTCCAGAGGTGACAGTGGTTTGCAGTGATCATGGCGCATTCATGCTTTTTGCTCTTTTCCTGGTTTGTGTTTCTTTGTATTACTTTGTTGGTATTTTTACAGGTGTCTATGACACATGGACATACATTTCTATACACTGTTGCTTAATGATGGTGCTCTATGTGCAGCATCGTGCAATAATATATTATAAAAAAAAGAAATGGGGAAGATAGGACAGTGGTGATATGGGGAGCAAGCACAGGGGAGTACAAAGGAAAATCCTTGCAAAAATGTGACAGTTACTGTTGATTGTATAAAATACATGTGCTATTTAACTGACTCTGTGGCACCTCCTATTAATGCTTTGATCTATTACTTTTTGGGTCCAGATAGTACTGGGTTCGAATCCAGGTGTATGTTCATGCTATTCAGACAGTTCATACTAATATACAACCTATTTATTCTAACAACTTTCTAGGTGTGGAAGTGCAATGTTACATATCTGTGTATATTTTATGGGCCATTGTCCTCCCATTATGTATGCCTTTGGTCTTGCTGAAAGGGAATTACAGTTATGTTTCTATTTCATAGCAACAAATGTCTACGTGACATTTGATGCCCCTATTTCTGTTTATGTATCCTTGTGTTATGCTGACCTTTCTAGAGAAATGTTGTCCAGAATCAGTGCTATCTGTGTAGCCCTGGTGGTCATTGTGGCATTTCACACAAATCTGTGGAATGTTGGTGCTTTGACTTACACAGAATTGCTATCTGCATTTGCTTGTAAGGTTTTGTGGCCAGCTACACTGCCATGAGCAGCAACACCTTGCTTACACATGCTGCACCTCATTAATATGCATTGCTCAATGCCCTGTCTTGGTATCAGGTACACTCCGTGTAGGTTGTGCTTGAAGTCTACATGGAATTTATTGAATCCTGGGGAGTACCTTTCACATTTGAAACTACATGTAAATGTAGACAGGTCTATAGCATGACATGGAAAAGTCTTTGCATCGAACGGCTTTTAAACCAAAAAAGAACTTGAGATATATATATATATATATATATATATATATATATATATATATATATATATATATATATATATATATATACCAACTCTTAGATTGGACTACAGTGAGGAATGGGCAGATTTTCCAATCTAAACTGTACCACAATCTCACAAAAGTGACTTCTATTAATGGCATTTCCAATTTAAAAGCTGTTTGATGAAAGGACTTTTCGATCCAGTGTCATAGATCCAATGTAGATAGTCCACGGTGATGGGGTTTATAAAATGTAATAGCAGATGTTGGACAAGGAAAATTCTTGCTGAAATCCAGTAGTCATATTAGATGACAGGAAAGATATTTATTATTCTGTTCTTGCAAATTCTGTTATAAAACAGAAACAGGATCAAGTACATGAGACAAATTTATAGACTCTAAAAATTATTTTTGTTAAATGCTGTTTTATAATGATCTACATTAGTAGCTGTATCAACCAGCAGCAGCAATCTTCAAAAAGTAATTTTACAGGGGAATACTCACAATCCCTCAATATGGGTACCTCTGCCATTATGCCTCTTAACTTTAAAAGAACTGCCTTTGAGGTTTCAAAAATTGGAGAAAAAAATATTTTTAAAAAAGTGTTTGTTTAAGTGTTTTGCACTCAGATATATAGGTGAGCATTCAGCTGTTAAAACATGAGCAGTTTTCTAAGTGAAAGTTGTCATAATGGGAAACCCAGCTGTTAAACTAGTAAAGATTATTTTCTTTGAGATGCACTAGGAGGAGTTTGATTATCCTATCACCTAATATTTCAGATTTGTTTTTTTGTTTTTATCAAACAAAATGTATTCATTGAACTGGTCTGCAGGTGCATGTTTTAGTACTGATACCATATGACATGATTTTCTTAACTAAAAATATGAATGACATACGCAACCAATATATTAAATCATTTAAATCCTAATTTTTGATGTTTCATCTTTAAATTTTACTTATATTCTAACAAGTAAAAATTATTTTAAATTTAGACTTTGCTTAATTGTGTGGTATAATTATCTGAAGCATTCTACTGTATTAGCATAATCTGAAAATCATTTGAAATGACATCTTCACGATGATAAGGTTAACAATACTCATTTGTAGAATTATATATATATCTGCCAAATCTGAAGAAACTTCATTGCGTTTGTGAGTTAATTTTTCCTATACTTTTTAACTATATTTCCTAAATCTTGACTGTTAACTTTTCCTCTAAATATTATTTATACATTTTATGCAAAGTATTACCTTGCAAAATAGCAGACCACCAGCGGCTGTTGTAAACCTTGGTGCTGCAGGTAGAGGGTCGTTCTCATCTCTCCTGGAAAGTCTGTTATTTCCTTGCATATTCTGAAGGACATTATTACACTTAGATAAGGGGTTGAGGATAGATTATTATACTTAGATAATGTACTGTTTGTTAAATTGCATTGAATTTTTCTTATTATTAGTGCATACATACATAAAATCGTTCCTCTACCTAATATTGCAATATTGCTCTAGTATGTGTAGTTGTTGTAGGAAGAACTATTTTAAATCCAGAATATATCCTATCTCTATCCTTATTAAGAGTCCTATTACTGAATCTCTTGTCCCAGATGTATAGAAATCCTTCTACACAATCCTTCTTCACAAAGGAGGAAACTCCACTAACCCATCCAACTATTGTCCCATTGCTATACTATCCCATCTTTCCAAAATTCTAGAAAAGTGTGCCCACACTCAGCTATTTAAACACCTGCTAGATAATAATATTCTTACTACATGGCTTCAGACCCTACCACAGTACATCAACAGCTCTACTCTCATTCATCCAAACAATAGCAGACTCCCGTGACAACAACCTACTAGTTTCCAGTTTATTCCTCGACCTCTCCAAAGCATTTAATACTGTTTCTCACTCTAAACTGATAACTAAACTCTATGACCTTCATCTCTCCACCCCACCCCTTCTTTAAGCTGGTTTTCTAGCTACTTATCTAACAGAAAACAATCTATATGCTGGAAAACTGTCACCTCTCTGTTTCTTCCTGTTTACACCGGTGTCCCCCAAGGCTGTATATTGGGTCCTCTCTTGTTCAATATTTTTACTAACAGTTTATCCTCTGCTACCAACCTCTCCACACTCTTACAATATGCCGATGACTCAACCCTTATTACTACTGCCCACAGCATCCCAGAACTTCTTGCTCTTACCCAAGACACTTTTACATCCATTGAAACTTGGCTCACTGATAATCAACTAATTCTAAATCCAAAAAAAACTAAACTTCTACTTTTCCTTCGTAAAACACTGGCATAACACAAATCCATTTTCTCTATTACCTCCCTGAACAATATCACTATCAGACCAGAACCCCATACTTAATTACTTGGTGTTATAAATGACGATGAATTAAAATTCCACATACATATCTATCCTTGCATAAAAAAAACACCAGAAACTTGGTCTCCTTTACTGTAACCACAAACTGCTTTCACCCACCACCAAGCCCTCCCTGGCCATGTCTCCCCTATTACTCTGTCTTTTGTATGCAGCTCCAGTTTTTACTAACCTTCAGTCTTCACTTCTCTCTAAACTAGAGCAAACATACAATAAAATAGCTAGATTCGCCTCTAATCTCCCCTACAAATCCCACCACTGCCTCACCCTTAAATCATTACAAATGCCTGAATTCCCTAAACAATTGTTTTCTTTCTCAGCTGCATATCACACACTCAGTTCTTTATAATCCCACTTCCTGTCCCTCCATCTCTAATATTGTATCTCTATATAACCCCCAACATCAACTTCATACTTCTGACAGACATTTTCTTCACATTTACAAACCATCACAATATCAGTAAGTCCCTATATAAATACTCTGTAGCTCACACCTGGAACTCCCATCCACTTAAAATAATAAGTATCCCCCATAAGTTCCATTTCAAACTCCAACTCAAACACTACCATTTTAAGACCTGGTCCTGCCCTTGCCAAGCTCGGATCTGATCTCTAACTGATTTTGTCCTAAATTTTATTCACCTTTCTTTCTTGCTCTTCTAACACTCGAATTTACAATATATCTACAATCAGGTTCTTTTAAATATCCCTACTCAGGGTTCTATCCTGCTGCTATTGTATTGGATTTTTTGAAACATTTATATATATATATATATATATATATATATATATATATATATATATATATATATATATATATATATATATATATATATATATATAAATATTTTGTCTTTGTTGATTTCATTTTATGTAAATGTTTCTTGTCAATATTACTATTGTAATTTTTAGTCTTTGTAATAATTACTGTTTTTGAAATGTCTATAATTGTAATTGGAGCTTTTCTCCTTGGGTCTCCACTGAAAATGGGCCTTTGGCTCAGCTGGACCAACCCAGTTAACAAATGACAATAAATAAATAAATAAATAATAAATAAATATATGCTATGTACATACATAGCCAGACATACATGCGCACACACACACACACACACACACACACACACACACACACACACACACACACACACACACACACACACACACACACACACACACACACACACACACATGCACACACACACGCACACGCACACACACACACACACACACACACACACACACACACACACACACACACACACATAAACAAAGAGGCATATACACACAAGTCATGTCCGTCTAAATGCCTCTGCAGTTACTTCCATTAGATCTGTTTATTGCTTGGTGAGCAGGAAGGAAAAAGAAGGTCCTTGTAACTGCTGCTGCAGTTACTTAAGTTATGCCTTTTCATTTTTTTTGTCTCCCTCTTATTAACCCCATCCTTTTCAATGGAAATGGTGACTACTGAGGAAGATTTCAGTCTTGGGACACAGAGTTAATACTGGATTAGGTAGCCTACCATTTTAATTTAAATTACTTGTACATTAGTAACAGAGGTGCAGCTTGCTATTCTGCTCTTAGTACCATCCTACAATCTGGCCCTCTCCTCAACTTTAAGGAAAAAAAAGTAAAATAAAAAAAAAAATCTTCTTTTGTTAAACTGTAGCAAATTATTTGCAGCTGCTATGGTTTATGGCAAACACAAAACACTTGTGTGCTTCATAACTGACTGTAAATCCAATACCAGCATTCAAAAAATGCTGATAATACATTGAAGACTAATCAGGATTTGCAAATTGCATCTCCTAACATTTTGCATGCAGAGCTGCTCCCTCGTTTTGCCCCACTGTAGCTATGCTACCCTTTCTGGAATGTTGAGCATCATACCTCTCAACCTCTTAGAGTAATAAATCTGACAAAGCCATAAAAAATGTGTTACAAATAGGGTCAATTTTTAAATATTGCTCTTACAAACTTAGAAAGTTGATAAAATAACAGGTTTTGCATTTGCATGGATTTTCTGAAGGGTATGAAGTCTAAAACTCAAATGGCTGTGATTATTTTCTAACTTCAATCTTTAACGATTTCCATAATTTGCCAGAAAGCCACAATTTTATGAAAAATGCACCAAAATATAAGGCAAAAATCTGGACATTCTGCGAAAATCTGTACAGTTGAGAAGTATGCCGAACATCCAGTAGGGATCACTGATTTGCCATGTCCATTATTCAGCACAGTGTTATCAGTTTTTTATATGAAAGCTCATATCCTGTTTTGGATTGGAAACAGCAGTGTTTTATTTTAAAATTATTAGTTGGAACTTAATGTTCTTTGCTATGGAAGATATTAATTGAAAATGTATATACAGAATTTTATACTGCAGATATGGTTAGCAAGATCTCTAAACTTAATATTCTTTTTTGGCAAAGTAAGAGGTTATTAAAAGCTGATTAGCAATATATATATATATATATATATATATATATATATATATATATATATATATATATATATATATAAATTGCACTTTATTCATCTGCTTTTACTGTATTTGTGTTTCCTCCTACTTTATTTTGCTTTTGCCTCTTCTTAAAAGTACTCAATTTTATTTATTTTGTTGCAAAAATTACTGCTTGGTAGTAGCCTGATTAAACTGTAAATGTTATTCTAAGTCTTTTGGTTTAAGCACTTGGGCTTCATACCAGTTGTTTTACATTAAGAAGGTTTGTGGTCCGCACTGTTGTGGCAGGACAGGTAGCTTACATCCTTCTAAGCTGGGAATTGCTGATTGGAGGCTTTATTTAGTTCTGGTTTAAGCACTTGGGCTTCAGGCCAGTTATTCTACATTAAGAAGGTTTGTTGTCTGCACTCTTGTGGGAGGAGAGGCTGGATTCTGCCCTTTTGAGCTGGGAATTTCTGGTCAGAGGCTTATTGTGCCTGCTTATTTGAACTGTTTCTTTCTGAAATTGGTGCACCTTGTTGGTGTAGCATAGGCCAAATTCAGGCCTGCTGAATCTAACTTTGCTTGTATAACTTGAGCACTGATCCACGCCATCTTTTTTGGAGAAGGTTCCCCTGCACCCCAGTGGCAGACGTGTGCAGTTAGAACTTGTCTGATTGAAGACTGCTGGAACAGGGCTCAGTTTTGAGCTTTTTCTGGTTAACTGGGTAACTTGTTTAAATCAGTTTGTTCATTTTCTATTGTTGTATCTATCTATCTATCTATATATCTATATATATATATATCTATATATATATATATATATATTTATTTATTTATTGCACTTTATTCATCTGCTTTTACTGTATTTGTGTTTCTTTCTACTTTATTACTAGGGGCATTGACTACAACTCTGATCTGAGATATATAACAATAAGCATCCTTTTCTGTGCATTTAAAGTGTTTTCTTATTGTATCTGCTTTATTTTCTGAAAAAAACAAAAAAAAAACCCCAAAAAAACAAATAAAATGCACTTGTTTCCTGCCTTTCTAAGCAAGTATAGACCAGTTTTCAGGTTAGTGCTGAATTCAGGGCTGTGTTACAAGTCTCTGTATTTGCCCGTACCGTACTTGGATAGAAGGAAGTTTCTCTGTTCACCTGTGAGAAAGGGGAGCTGTGAGCAGCCTATCTGTCCCTGGAGGAGTGGTATCAGCCCAGAAATTAGTAGTTTATTGGCCATTTTGGGCTAATTTCTATTTCTTTCATTTCCCTGCTATAAAAACCACATTTGCCCGGTTTTGCATGACAGGCAGGACCAGTTAGCTAAGGTATAACTATTCCAGGCTCCACAAAGTCTCTTCTACAATTTTTCCCTTGGAACTAGACAAACTTTCAACTTAAGCACTCAAACCATTCATTTCTCAGCCTGGCACTTGCTCAAAACTCATAGCAAGCACTTATAAATCCTAGCACTAGACCCACTTATACTGTACAGAAGGACAAGGCTCTCTATTCGACCTTACCAGCTAATCAGTAAATCAGTTCACTGTATCTATCCAGGCAGTGTCCAAAGGGAAGTTTCAGGTGTACTCTCTAGTCCAACTGGTGAATCTGGGCATTTTGAGGCAATGTTGCAACTGCCTCATGTACACATACAACCCTCTCCTCCTACCACCAAACACTAATACATGCGAGAGATGCAATTATACAGCCAAACAGGAGTCTAAGCTCTCTCAACCCAAGACTGGATCAGACAGCTAAGAGGAGAAGGGAAATACTTGCATCACACCACCAGTCTCACATAGACCCATTAAACCAGCACCGGCAAAAAACACATATAAATACATGAAAACATACTCGGAGGCTCTAAATAAAAATCTTCAAAAGCAACAGAGACCTTCAAAGCAGACATCCAAGCAACCTCCACCCCCCAACACAAACCATGAAACACATACTTCACAAAAACAGTGTGCCACCCAATCACAGCCCTTAAGGTAAAATAACATATCCAACATATTAGTAATAGGTCACTCTATAGTCAGGCACACTGACGTCCCACTCACTAGGCTGAACAAGGAGAAGGTTATTGTTAGCTGCCTGTCGGGTGCCAGGATCTGCCACATAACACAAGCACTCAAGTCACTCCAGAACAAGTGCAAATACAACTCTGTCATTGTCCATGTTGGCGTGAATGACCTGAGCTGTACCTCCCTGGACTACATGAAAGAGACATAGAAGAGCTCTCTGATCACATAGCCCAGGCGGGTATGACCCTGACCCTGAGTAGCATCCTGCCCTCACCACGAATTATACCATAGTATAAAGAAAACATTATCAATTTCAACAACATTCAAAGGGGATCCAGTGTCTGTCCGCCTGGGATGACATGCTTGACAAGCCACGCTGCTTCATTAAAGATGGCTTGCACCTGTCATCCTTAGGCTTTTGAATACTGGCCAAGGCTCTTCCCACCCCCATAGTGCCTTTTTTAGGCAAGGCTCAAAAGACAAACCCGCCACCATAAACAGCACAAGTAACAAAAAACTGAGGGTAATGCTACTCAATGCCAGAAGTCTAAGCCTCAAAATGCAAGCACTAGAGGCACTCCTCAGTATGGAGAAAACTGATATATGTGCAGTAACAGAAACCTTGTTTAAGGCTCCAGAGAGCAACCGAGCACTATAAGGCTACAACTCATACCATACATTTCGGCCACAGAACCCAGACCAAAATACAAAAGGTGGGGGCATATCCATATTCATCAAGGATACCCACACCTCCAGGTTAGTGGCACAGCACAATGCTTCAGAGATCATTCACGTGCAACTAACAATGGGCAAAACTGCAATTCAAATAGTAGTTTGCTACAGATCACTCACCATGTCCCAGGACCCCCATTCCACATTTCTGGAAAAACTGGGAAACATAAAGGTCCTACCAAACACCCTAATATTGGGTGATTTCAATTACCCAAACATTAACTGGGAGAACTACTCAAGTACTAACTCCCTTGCCCAACATTTCCTAGAATTTATAAACTCAAATGCCCAGGATCAACTGGTCAACACTCCCACCAGAGGTGACAACTTATTGGACCTGGTCATCACCAACAGGGGCGACCGGTGTTCCACACCAGAGGTCAACCGCTCGCTGGTTAGATCTGACCATAAACAAATCACTCTGGATATCCACATTCCGCCCCCACCCCTGGTCAAGGAAACCACAGTGAAAAACTTTTCAAAAGCAAACTTCACGTTACTTAAGACTGAGGTGGGAAGTTTCAAAGCCCCCATGCTAAAGGAGAACACTGTCCAAGCTGTAAAATCCTTTACTAATGCATTCTATGGGAACCTAAAAGAATGCATGGATCATGCTATCTCAAGCAAAACCAAGACTCACTCCTCCAAGAAAAGGAAACCAGTCTGGTAGACCCCTGCCATAAACAAGTTATACAACAGAAGGAGGAAACTAGTACAGAAAAGAGTAAAATCTCAAGAAGGAAAGACATCCCTGATCCGTATCAGTAAGAAACTATGATCCCTCATAAAATCATCCAAGGCTAGCTTTGAAAGAAAAATTGCCAAGGACTACAAAGATAACCACAAGGCATTATTTAGATATGTCAAGAATCTAAGTGGCAATGCACAGATCTGCTCAGAGTTAGTGCAGAATGGCACAAAATACACTGAACCAACTGATATCGCCAACATTCTGGCAGACAGGTTCATTGCAAACTTTATCCCCCTCTCACTCCCAAAAGGGCCCATAACCATACCAGAAGAATGTAGAGCCCCTGAAATCACAGACACTCAGGTTAAAACAGCCCTCTCCAAAGCCAAAAACAGCATCAATGGGACCGGATGGTGTCCCAGGCTGCATCCTACACAAGCTCAAAGATGAACTAACCCCTCATCTAAACACACTGTTCAAACTCAGCATCTCCATAGGCTACATACCTGTAGAGTGGCGCACAACAATGGTTTATTCTGCTCCACAAAGGTGGAGCCACAACAGACCCTGGGAACTATTGCCCTATAAGCCTGACTAGCTTGGTCTGCAAGGCTATGGAGGGCATCATCATGGAACCCATTAACAGAGACATTGGGAACCTCCAAACACTGGACCCTACCCAATTCGGCTTTGTGAAGGGCAGATCATGCCTTCTAAACCTGGTGTACTTCTTTGAGACAGTTACCAAAGCTATAGACAAGGGAAAGGTGGTACACACAGCCTACCTAGATGTCGTAAAGGTCTTGAACACCATTCCCCATTCTGGTATTATAGACAAGCTCACCAGCCCAAACATAAACACCTGTGTCACAAGATGAGGAGGAGAAGGTAACCTCACACAACACAATTCCAGTATCACATAGTCCCACCACATCAGCGAACCAAACACATAAATACACAAAAACATACTCGGAGGCTCTAAATAAAAATCTACCAAAGCAACAGAGACCTCCAAAGCAGACATCCAAGCAAATGCTACCTCAAAACAAAACACGCACAACACATAGCCCACAAAGTCAGTGTGCCAAGCAGCCACAGCCCTTAAGGCTGAATAACACACCTGATACTCTTGTAATAGGTGACTCTATTGTCAGACACACTGACGTTCTGCTCACCAGGCTGAATAAAGAGAAGGTCATGGTGAGCTGCCTGTCGGGTGCTAGGATCCCCCACATAACGCAAGCACTCAGGTCACTCCAAAGCAAATGCAAATATGACTCAGTCATTGTACATGCTGGTGTGAATGACCTGAGACGTACCTCCCTGGACTACATGAAAAGAGACATAGAGGAGCTCTCTGATCATGTAGCCCAGGCTGGTATGACCCTGACCTTGAGCAGCATCTTACCCTCACATAGAATGATGCCACAGTACAAAGACAAAATGATCGATTTTAACAATTGGCTAAAATTTTGGTGTCATTCAAAGGGGATCCAGTGTCTGTCAGCCTGGAATGACATGCTCGACAAGCCATGTTGCTTTGCTAGGGATGGCTTGCACCTGTCACCACTGGGCTTTCGGATATTGGCAAAGGCTCTTGCCACCCCATAGTGCCTTTTTTAGGCAAGGCTCAAAAGTCAAACCCACCCCCATAGACAGCACAAGGAACAAGAAACTAAGGGTAATGCTGCTTAATGCCAGAAGACTTAACCTCAAGATGCACGCACTCAAAGCTCTCCTCAGTATGGAGAACATTGATATCTGTGCAGTGACAGAAACCTGGTTCAAGGCTCCAGAGAGCACCCCAGCACTACCAGGCTATACCTCATATCATGCTTTTCGGCCCCAAAACCCGGACCGAACCACAAAAGGAGGGGGAGTTTCCATATTTATCAAGGATATCCACACCTCAAGGTTAGTGACATTGCACGAAGTATCGGAGACCATCCATGTGCAACTAACAGTGGGAAAGACTGCTTTTCAGTTTATAGCATCCTACAGACCACCCTCTCAAAGTCAGGAATCCCACTCAGCTTTCCTGAAAACATTGGAGAACATGAAGATCTCTCCAAACACCATTATATTGGGCGACTTCAACTACCCAAACATTGACTGGGAGCACTACTCAAGCCCCAGCACCTTAGCCCAAAGGTTCCTGGAAATTATAAACTCAAATGCTATGGAACAACTAGTCACCACTCCCACAAGAGGGGACAACATACTAGACCTGATCATTACCAACATGGGGACTCTATGCTCCACACCAGAAGTATATCCCTCATTGGTAAGATCAGACCATAAATTAATTTCACTGGATGTCCACATCCCGACCCCACCCCAGCCCAGAAAACCACAGTGAAAAACCTCTCAATAGCGAACTTCTCACTTCTCAAAACCGAAGTGGAATACTTCAAGGCCCCAGGGCCAGTGGAAACTACGGCCCAAACTGCAGAATCCTATATAAATGCATTCTACGGACATCTCCAGGAATGCATGGATCATGCTATCCCAAACAAAACCAAGACCCAATCATCCAAAGGCAGGCATCCAGTCTGGTGGACCCCTGCCATAAATAAACTGTACAACAGAAGGAGGAAGCTACTACATGATAGAGCAAAATCCCTAATAGGGAAGGCATCTCTGATCAGTACTAGCAAAAAATTACGATCCCTCATAAAATCCTCCAAGGCCAGCTTCGAGAGAAAAATTGCACAGGACACCAAAGACAATCATAAGGCTTTTTTCAGTTATGTTAGGAACCTAGAATGCAACTCCCAGACTTGTTCTGAGTTGATTCTAAACGACAAAAAATACACTGAACCCACAGACATCGCCAATATCCTAGCAGACAGGTTCAGTGCAAACTCCCCCCCCCCTCCCCGCCAAAAGAGCAAGTATCTATCCCGGCAGAGGGCTGCCTCCCAAACATCTCTGATGCTCAGGTGAAGGCTGCCCTCTCCAAAGCAAAAAACACTGCTTCCATGGGACCAGATGGCATCCCAGGTTGTGTCCTACATGAACTCCAAGAGGAACTAATCCCTCAAATAAAACATCTATACAATCTCAGCCTCACTACAGGATATGTTCCCACAGAATGGTGTACAGCAACAGTGGTCCCACTCCACAAAGGTGGAGCCTCTACGGACCCTGGAAACTATCGCCCCATAAGCCTGACTAGCTTAGTCTGCAAGGCTATGGAGAGGATCATCATGGAGCTCATAAACAAAGACATTGGGGACCTACAGACACTAGATCCTACCCAGTTCGGCTTTGTCAAGGGCAGATCCTGCCTTTTGAACCTGGTTGACTTCTTTGAAACAGTCACCAAAGCCATAGATGAAGGGAAGGCAGTCCACGCAGACTATCTGGACCTTGCAAAGGCATTTGACACAATACCCCACTCGGGCATCATAGATAAGCTATCCAGCTTAAATATAAACCCCTATGTCACAAGATGGGTTGCAAACTGGCTCAAAGACAGAACCCACAGAGTGAGAGTTGCTGGAGCCATGTCAGACTCAAAACCAGTCACAAGTGGCGTCCCACAGGGTTCTGTCCTGGGACCACTCTTGTTCGGTATATACTTTTCCGAGGTACAGGCAAACGTGGGAGGACTATGGCTCACCAAGTTCGCAGACGACTGCAAACTGGGCACCATAATCGACTCTCCAGCTGACACAAACATCCATCAAAAAGGTCTCACAGAGACAGATAACTGGTGCCAGCGCCATGGTTTAAAGCTAAATGCCAAAAAATGTATAGTCATACCCTTTGGCAAAAACAATGTGCCCACAAATTACCACGTAGGTGGAAACCCATTAAGTACAGAAAAAGTTATTAGGGACCTGGGGACCCAAGTTGATAGCAATCTCTCCTTTGAAAACCACATTGCCAAAGTGGTTAGAAAGACCTTCTACATAGCCCACCTCATCACGAAGGGTTTCACATCTAGATCAAGAGAGGTAATCGTGCCCCTTTATTCATCCCTCATCAGGCCCATCATAGAATACAATGCCCCTTTTGGGATGTACCTTACCTGACACCTGCAGCAATTAGAAAGACCCCAAAAGTATCTCACCAAGAGGATCAAGGGTCTCAAACAGATGCCATATGCTGCTCGGTTAAAAAAACTCCAGTTGCATACCGCCTACTTCGAGGCAATCTATGCCTGACATACAAAGCTATGTCAAATCCAGAATTAATGGACAAGCTCCACCTCAGTAAATCTAAATCCCTTAGAGCCACATGCTCGAGGGACTTGAACCTCAACACAGAAATAAATAGAACTTGCTGGAGGGACAGGTTCATAACCCAGAGGCTCCCTTCGCTCTGGAATAGAATTCCAGTTCATGTGAGGCAGAGCACCTCACTGAATCTCTTCAAGAAGAATCTCGATAGGTGGATGGGGGATTGTAGGTTTGTCCCAGGGATTACTCCCATGTCACTATTAGATAGAGACACAGTAAACTAAACCTTAAAAAGGGCACAGTATACTCAAATCAAGGGGTGGCGTAAGACATACAGAATCGGGCTAGGCTTATAATTGCCCAGGGCAGATATCCTAGTATGAACCTATGAACCTATGAACCTAAGATAGGTTGCCAACTGGCTCAGAGACAGACCCACATGGTGAGAGTTGCGGGAGCTAGGTCCAACTCTAAACCAGTTACAAGTAGCATTCCCCAGGGCTCAATCCTAGGACTTCTCCTGTTCGGCATATATTCCTCAGAGGTACAGGCAAGCACAGGAGGACTATGGCTGACCAAGTCCACAGACAACTGCAAACTAGGGGCTATAATTGACTCTCCAGCTGATACAGACATCCTCCAAAAGGGTCTCACTGAGATGGATACTTGGTGTCAAAATCATAGCCTCAAGCTAAATGCCAAAAAGTACATAGTCATCCCCTTTGGAAAAAAACAAAGTGCACACAAACTACCGCATAGGTGGTAGTCCCCTAAATACAGAAGACGTAATAAGAGTTCTGGGGACCCAAGTAAATAGTAATCTCTCCTTTGATAATCACATTGCCAAAGTGGTTAGAATATCCTTCTACTTGGCCCACCTAATCACAAAAGGGTTCGCATCCAGATCAAAAGAGGTCATTATGCCCCTCTACTCATCACTCATCAGACCCATCATAGAGGCGAACGCCCCATTTGGGATGTACCTTACAAGACACCTGCAACAGCTGGAAAGACCACAGAAGTACCTCACCAAGAGGATCACTGGCCTCAAACAGATGCTGTATGCAGCTCATCTGAAGAAACTCCAGCTGTACTTGGTTGCAAACTGCCTACTCAGAGGTGATCTCTGCCTGACTTACAAGGCCATGTCCAACGCAGAATTGATGGACATGCTCCACCTAAAGAAAACTATATCCCCTCGAGCCACACGCTCTAGGGATCTAAACCGCAGCACAACAATAAATAGGATGTGCTGGAGGGATAGATTCCTGTCCCACAGACTTCCCATGCTTTGGAACAAGATTCCAATCTACATTAGGCAGAGCTCCTCACTAACACTCTTCAAGAGAAACCTTGATGAGTGGATGGGAAAAAGAAAGTTTACCCTGGGGATTATTTCAGTGGCTCTGCAAGACAGAGGCACAGGGAACTAATCTAAGGGGGTGGAGAAATCCAACACATTCTGGATAGGTTTATAAATGTCTTCAGGCAGATAGCCTTGTACCTACCCATGAACCTATGAACCTATGAATGCAAACCCCTTAAAAATTCTGTTATGACATACAATACTTTCACAAGGGTCTTTGATTTGATATTTTTTGTCTTTCATTTCTTTCCTATTTAATTTCACATATTTTTATGCTGACTTAATTATTGTATAACTTAGAGCACAATACTTTATTATGATTCAGTCTAACTTTAATTAAAAAAATTAGAACAAGAAACTGGATCAACTCATCTACCCATACTTTTAGTAAATTTTTCAGAATTACGTATGAAGTGTAGCATAACAATCTCTAAATATGGAAAATAGAAAGAAATCTGTAAGTCTTAAGTTTTGCCTGAAGGTTGAAATTGTATGATAATAGTAAGAAAATACTCAGCATTATATACGACTCACTTCATAGATTGAATTCATGATGTGTAATATTAGTCTTTCATTTTCCTTTCTTTTATATTTTTGTATATGTTCATTTTTTCTGAATTATTGCTTATAACATTTCTATCATTATTTCTATTTATGATGGAATTATTTAACTGGGGAATATGTATATACATTTTAATTTGTTTCCTTTTCTTCCTGTAATCAGTTAGAATTAAAATAAAATAAAAAAGTGTCACTTAGTGAAAAGCTTTAGTAAGTTTGATAGACAATGAGATCGTTAACTTTCAACTCAAAAATGACTGTAAGCAGAATAAAACAAAAATGTAAAGCAGCAGAATCTCTTCATAAGATCATAAAATCATAAGATATACTAAGCAAGTCAGACAGAGGTCATGTGCATCTTGCCAATATCCACCCTCATGATCTATTACCTGTTGCAAGGAGAGTGAAGTCATTGAGTCCTTATGTAAATTTAAAGGCAGTCACCCAACTGTCCAAACTACTTCTGAAGGATGACAGTGAATCATATTGCATATTATGCTAATGCTAGGAGAGTCTATTCCAAAGAAATGAAAGGTGGTGAGTGATGAGTTTATCTCGATCTATTTCTATCTATCTAGATTTATTTATTTACTGAAATAGGTTTCAATCTCTGGTTCTGGTGCTGGTAGCACAATTGGACCTTTCCTGTCAAGGAAAGGGAAGTCAAGAATAACTTGTGTCCACTAAGGAGCTTGTGTAGCAGTGAGTTCAAGAATAAGGCCTCACGCTTCTTCTGATAGCTAAGTTCCTTGTTAGAAAACTTTTATTTTTATTTTTCTGAGTTTTTAATATGTCTAGCCAGATACATGCCACAGGGTGCATTATATTCAGTAAAGCTCTGTCTTGGGAATAATGCAGGAAAAAAAGCCATTGGCATTTAATTGCAAAATATGGAAGTATTTCCTAACCATAGTTGTCATGCACTATTGTAACTGTTTATGTATTGTCTCAAATATTACTGCTGGGATATCTTACATAATGACATTATTTCTTGTCATCTGCCTCTATCCCATGTGAAACCCCTACTGCTGAAAGTTAGCCGTATTTAACATCCTCCTGTGAAAATACATACACTTCAGATCTTTGACAGATGCTGGAAGTCATATAACAATTGTAATAATTACTTCACTCCAAAGACAATACATAAAGCTTCTCAGCACACACACTGTGTCTGTAGCTGCCATAAAGTAACTTAATTTCAGCTATTTTTCTGAAGTTTTGCTGGACTGAAGTTAACCTCCTCTATTCCAGTTTCCACTGTTAAAATATTTACGCTTAAACAGTTACAATAGTGCATGTACATTTCTGTTCTATTCCAGTAGGGCACACTATGGTTACATTTTAAGCACAACACTTTTATAAAATACCTTTTTTAACCAACATGTCTGTACAGACCAGATTGATATACACATGATATAGAGTTCTAATACATTTGTAATACAAGCATCTTATATAGATCATGTTGATATTGAAAAATGTTATAATTATTTACAAATTTCCAAATAGTTCTGCTGGTGGTATCTCCCATTGTCAGTTATGGCATCACTCATACTTTGCTGGAGGTAATAGCCAATCTGCTAGCAGACAGATTTGTAATAAACTTCACCCACCTATCCCCTCCAGTCATCCCCCAAAGTATACCTGCCACCATTCCTCAACCTATTATTTCAAGATAGCAGGTCATCTCAGTGCTCTCCAAGATGAAAAACTCAGCATCAATGGGACAAGACAACATCTCAGGTTGGCTTTTAAACAACTTAAAACATTACCTACCAGACCCACTTGGATCCCTGTTAAACCATAACCTGAAATCTGGCTGTGCTTCAGTGGAATGGAGGATAGCAACAGTAATCCCACTGCACAATGTGGGATCATCAACCAACCCTGGGAATTTTAGGCCAATAAGCTTGTCTAACCTCATCTGCAAGGTCATGGAAAGAATGATTATGGGCCTTATTAACATGGACATAGGTAATCTCCAAATTATGGACCCAAACCAGCTGTATTTGTTAGAGGTAGTTCATGCCTGTTAAACATGGTTGTCTTCTTTGAGAAAGTCGCCAAGGCCCTGGATGATAGAAAGATAATGCATACTACCTTTCTTGACCTAGCATGCTCTCCCAATTGGGAATTAACCCCTACATTACCAGATGGGTAGACAGCAGGCTCACTGACAGGACACATACTGTCAAAGCGGGTGACTTCACCTCTAGCAAAAGACTAGTCACAAGTGGCATACCACAGGATTCTGTGCTGGGTCCTTTACTGATCAGAATGTATGTCTCTGAAGTCCAGGCAAATTTGGACTGCCTTTGGCTAACCAAGTTCACTGATGGTTGCAAACTGGGAGCAATCACTGAGCCCCCAACGATGTTAATATAATGCAAACAGGGCTAACGCAGACAAATGATCATTGCCAAAGCCACAGATTAAAGCTAAAAGCAAAAAAAAAAAGCATAATTATTCCCTTTGGGAAAGCTAACATCCCTGATAATTATATTATCAACAGCACCCCCTAAGTGTATACCCAGTGGTATGTGATCTGGTACTCAGGTTGATAGCAATCTGAACTTTGACCACCACGTATCCACAGTAGTAAGGAAATCATTCTATGTGCCACATCTTCTAAGTGAAGATATCACATCTAGATCTAAGGATATTATAATTCCATTATACTCAGCCCTCATCAGATCAATAACTGAGTACAATGCAAGTTCCTTACCAGACACCTGCAAAAAGTGTAGAGACCACATAGGTTTCTCCCCAAGAAATTACAGGGTACACAAAACAAGTCTTATATGGAAACACTGAAAGCCCTGTCACTATATTCTGTCTCCTACAGGTTGCTAAGGGGTGACCTGTGCCTGGCTTACAGAGCAGGCTCTGACCCAGCCCTGATGGAAATTCTACACATTTGCAAATCAAATTGCAGGAAGGTCACTCACTCCAGGAATCTTAACCTAGCCTCTGACATGAACAGGTCATGCTGGAAAGATAGATACATCTCACAGAGATTACCACTTCTCTGGAACAAGCTTCCAATTCATGTGAAACAGAGCTCTTCTCTGACCCTCTTTAAATGCACCTTAATTAATGGATGGTTGACTGCAAATTCACTCCTGGGATGGTGCCCATGTTCCCCCTGGACAGAGGAAGTCAGTATTAACTACCATAAACCCTTACCTCTGTGAACTTCACCCACCTAACCAGTGACAATGGATCAACTTGGGATAAATATGGCTAAGGATTCTGGGGCAATTAGCATGAACCTATGGACCTATAAAACTACTAATATAATGTGCTGTTAGGATGCAGCTGAGGTTGTTGACAAGGATGTCTGCATCACTAACATTTTAATCCAAGTAAACCACATTTGGATGTTGGATGTTAAGCCAGGTTCCCTACTGGCCACTATGACAAAATGGAATGGCATATCCACAGTTGGTCCACTTTTTCCTTCTACCAGAGGTGTACAAGAAATTAATTATGACAAAGAAACAGGGATACATGGGTAACAACTAAGGTTTGTTAGTGGGAGAAAGGGTCTGAGAAGAAAGAACATCAAAGGGAATAAGATTTATTTGCACTAATATTATGATCTAGGAAAAAAGCGAGATGAATTATATAGGTGGCTTAGATCAGCAGGGATGAAAGTATGGTGACCTTGCTGGAAAAGCTATGGGTATGAATGACGGTTGCAATACATGAGAGGTAGCTGAGAATGGATAGCATACTGACTGAGATCTTAGAACTTTGCCACAAGGATCAAGGACTGAATCATAACTTCTGATCACTGTCTGTGTTTAGTTTGCATTTGCACATACAGACATGCACATGCACACACACACATACATGTGCATACACATACAGAATTGCACATGTGCACACGTACACATGAGCAAACATGCAAGCATGATACACAAGTACATATGTGTTTTGTAGAGTTATCAGGTAGAAGAAACAGAGTCCATTCCTCACAAAAAATAAACATTTCATTGAATGCAACATAAAAGGAGCTGGCTTAACTGACTTTGTCATAAAAAAAAAAAAAACGTCCTCAGATGAAGTCTATCTCTCTCTCACTCACTGTGGAAGCAAGCAAATCAAACAAATGAATGAATACAGATTCTCTGATTATTAGGTGTTTCACAGGCAAAACACAGAGGTTTTTCCAGTAATTTTTCACATTTAGGCAACTCCAACACATCAGTAACAGGGCTTTAACTGGCAGTCATGAGCTTTGAGATGGAACTGATTTTTCTGGCATCAGTCTCTCTCTCTCTCTCTCTCTCTCTCTCTCTCTCTCTCTCCTTCCACAACTCACCTATGGACTCCTTTGGATTCCAAATCCATATGACTTTTGTGATACTAATTTTCCTTTGCTTTAAAAAGTCACAGGTACTTGTATAATGCTCATTCCTGGCTCTGAAGTACTTTGTCTTGAGGTGTGATTTCTTGTAATACAGCTCTATTTCCCCCATCCAGATACAGCCAGTCACACGTCTTCTTAACACTACCTTTCTAACAAATCCCTCTTTTTTACCTGAATATATTATCAGTTAGGAATTCTCTCTGTGCAACCACCAGACTGTCATACAAATGACCTCCCCCAACTTAGACCCACTAGCCTTAAGCACACTCAAAAGCTCGTGAGCCTTGACAGACTGCACAGATGTGGCAAACTGTAGAAAAATTTTGGATGTTAAATTAGAGTTAGTGTAATGCTAAAACCCATCTATGATACTCCATATTTCTTTCCTTTTGTTTGTGAAGCAAGCCAGAGGGGGAAGATGTAACCAGGTCGAATTCCCTGCATAAAAGATAATATCAAAATGACCTAAAGCTCATTAAATGTCCAGGCATTACTTCTCCATTGTATAGTATCTAGCCTACACTTTACTTAGTTTCTCACTGTAATAACAGCTCAGGTATTGCACATTGTTTACCTTCTCGGTCAGCACTGTTTGCAGTCCAGTTTCCGAAGTGTAAGTATTTACAGTGAATGGATTGGAGAAGTCAAGAGACACCAGAAAGGAATCAGCACAAAAGGACTGCTTATACCCTTGGAAAGCCTGTTTATCTTCTAGTGTCTATGTGACTTTTTCTGATGACATCCCCTTGGTCAAGGTCATAAGGGGGAATACAATGAAGGCAAACTGCAGAATGCATTTTTGTTACTATTCAAAATTTCCCAATAAATCTCTCATTTGTTTCTTCATTTGAGGTGCAGGCCACTTGTTTGCCACCTCTGTCTTTTCTTTTAGTGGTTTTATCAAACCTCTCCCAATTATGTGGCCAAGGTATTTTACCCCAGTCAATGCTATGCCATCAAAATATTAATATTAAGCCCAACTTACCTTAGTGAATCTGGATGGCTGCCGTAGTGCAGTGGTTAGTGTTGCTGCCTCACAGCAGGAGGTCCTCTGATTCGATCCTTGGCTGGGGTGCCTAGTGTGCTGAGTCTGCATGTCCTCCCTGTGGTCATGTAGGTTTCCTCTGGGTGCTCCAGTTTCCTCCCACATCCCAAATACATGCTGTAGTTGGATTGGATACTCTAAATTGGCCTTAGGTGTGCATGCGTGTGTGTGCCTTATGTGGAAGGTTGGGTGCTGAGCTGGCAACTCGACATTGTAAAAATTCCACTCCCAATAATGAGTGAACAGGTGATCTGTTGTGGTGACCCCTAACTGGGAAAATCCAGAAGAAGTTACCTTAGTGAATCTAGATCTGCTTGCTTCTTGGAGAGGTGACAATCTTAGGCTTGCAAAAAAAAAATGTTTTTTCTAAGCTTGCTTCTTGCCTTTCCTATAAGTTGTCTAGTCCAGATACTGATTTGCTGTATCCAGGACTGTTTGTAAGCTTCTGAGCCCTCAAGCCTTTCTGTGTTGGAGGGAAGTCTTGTAGCTTAATTTTATTTCTTAGAACTAGCCAGTTTTCTAGTTTCAGTACTCAAATCTGTTTCTTTGAGCTCAGCACTTGTTCAGAACTCATTGTAAGCACTAAATAAGCTACAAATTACTACAGCACTCAACTTTCCTCACTTGACTAGAGGAAAACAGTTTTTAGTACTTAATAAATAAGCACCTTTGCAGTCATGTCTAAAGGTCAGCTCCCTGTGTTCTCTCCTGTCTACCTGATGAATCTGGGCATCTTGGGGCAATGCAGCAATTGCCTCTTGTACACAGAAAACCCTCTCCTCCTACCACCAAACAATACAACATGTGAGGGACGCAGTTATATAACCAAACTGGAAGCAAAGCTCTCTTCACCCAAGACTGATCTAGACAGTCAAGAGGAGAAGGTAAACACTTACACCACACCACACTCATCACATAGTCCTTCAAAACCTACACCACCAAAACACACACATAGAGACACAAGGCACACACCTACATTCACAGAGGCTCTCAAAAAAAAATGTACCCAAGCAACAGGGACCTCCAAAGCAGAAATGCAAGCAACCTCCACCCCCCAACACAACCCAAATGACACATAGCCCACAAACACTGTGTGCCACTCAACCACAGCCCATAAGGCATAACAACGTACCCAACACTCTAGTCATAGGTGACTCTATAGTCAGGCACACTGATGTTCCACTCACCAGGCTAAACAAGGAGAAGGTTACTGTCAGCTGCCTGTCAGGTGCCAGGATCCACCACATAACGCATGCACTCAGGTCACTCCACAGCAAGTACAAATATGACTCTGTCATTGTCCATGTTGGTGTGAATGATCTTAGATGTACCTCCCTGGACTACATGAAAAGAGACATGGAGGAGCTTTCTGATCTTGTAGCCCAGGCAGGTATGCCCCTAGCCCTGAGTAGCATCCTGCCATCACCCAGAATGATACCACAGTACAAGGACAAAATGATTGACTTCAATAACTGGCTAAGCTTCTGGTGTCATTCTAAGGGGATCCAGTATCTGTCTACCTGGTATGACATGATCGACAAACCATGATGCTTTGCCAGAGATGGTCTGCACCTGTCACCTTCGGGATTCTGGATACTGGCTAAGGCTCTTGCCACCCCTATAGTGCCTTTTTTAGGCAAGATTCAAATGACAAATTCATCACTATAACAGGTACAAGCAAGCAAAATCTGAGGGTAATGCTTCTTAATGCAAGAAGTCTAAACCTCAAAATGCACTCACTCGAGGCACTCCTTAAAATGGAGAACATCGACATCTGTGCTGTGACAAAGACCTGGTTCAAGGCTCCAGAGAGCATCCCTGCATTACCAGGATGTAATTCATACCACACCTTTTGGCCACCTAACCTGGACTGAAGCACTAAGGCGGAGGCGTGTCCATATTCATTAAGGATATCCACACCTCCAGGCTAGTTGCTCAGCATAATGCATCTGAGATTATCTAAGTGCAACTAACTCTGGGCAAGACGGCAATGCAAATTGTAGCTTGCTACAGATCCCCCTCCATGCCCGAGGATTCCCACTCCTCATTTCTTGATACACTGGAAAATATTAGGGTACAACCTAACACCCTAATAATGGGTGATTTCAACTACCCCACCATTAACTGGGAAAACTACTCATGTACCAACTCTTGTGTTCAATATTTTCTGGAATTCATAAATTCCAATGTCTTGGATCAACTTATCCACACCTCCACCAGGGGCAGCAATATCCTAGACCTGGTCATTACCAACATGGGCAACCGGTGTTCCACATCAGAAGTCAATTCCTCGTTGGTCAGATTCGACCACAAGCAAATCACCCTAGACATCCACGTCCCTCCCCCACCCCCCATTAGGGAAACCACCGTAAAAGAATTCTCCAAAGCCAACTTCACACTTCTTAAGACAGAAGTGGCAAACTTCACGACACCCTTGCTGACGAACAATAGAGATACGACTGCTGAATCCTATGCAATTGCACTTTATAAGCACTTACATGAGTGCATGGATCATGCAATTCCTAACAATACCAAGATGCTATCCTCCAAAAAAAGGAAGCCAATCTGGTGGTCCTCTGCTATAAACAAACTCTACAACAGAAGAAAGAAACTGTTGCAAAAAAGAATAAAATCCCATGACTGGAAGAACTCTGTGGTCAGCATCAGTAAGAAGCTGAGATCCCTCATAAAATCCTCCAAAGCTAGTTACGAAAACAAAATCACCACTGATTCTAAAGACAACCACAAAGCATTCGATAGCTATGTCAAGAATTGCAATGCCAACACTCAGATCTGCTCTGAGTTACAGCACAATGGCACTAAATATACAGAACCATCTGATATTGCCAACATCCTGGCAGATAGGTTCAGTGCTAACATTACCCCTCTCTCATCCCCTAAAGGGCCCATCTCTATACTGGAAGAATGCAAAGTACCTGTAATCATGGCTGCACAGGTAAAAAACACACTCTCCAAAGCCAAGAACACAGCATCCATGGGACCTGACAAACTCCCAGGCTGCGTTCTACATGAACTACAGAATAAACTGGCACCCCACCTAAGTACCATGTTCAGTCATAGCCTCACCTCAGGCTTTGTGCCCACTGAATGGCCCACAGCAATGGTTATCCCACTCCACAAAGGTGGAGCCACCACGGATCCTGGGAACTACCACCCCATTAGCCTGATGAGCCTGGTCTGCAAGTCTATGGAGCGTGTCATCATGGAACTTATAAACAATGACATTGGTAATCTCCAAACTCTGGATCCTACCCAGTTCAGGTTTGTAAAAGGAAAATCATGTCTCCTAAACCTGATAGACTTCTTTGACGAGGTCACCAAAGTCATAGATGAGGGTAAAGTGGTTCACACAGCC
Organism: Protopterus annectens; assembly: GCF_019279795.1. Classification (NCBI taxonomy): domain Eukaryota; kingdom Metazoa; phylum Chordata; order Ceratodontiformes; family Protopteridae; genus Protopterus; species Protopterus annectens. The sequence continues at coordinate 1,584,245,636 of NC_056726.1, forward strand.
TATCTTGATCTCACCAAGGCTTTCAACACCATCCCACACTCTGGAATTATAGGAAAATTCACTAAACTAGGTATAAATCCCTATGTCACAAGATGGGTTGTCAACTGGCTCACTGACTGAACTCACACTGTGAAAGTAGCAGACTCTGAATCCAACTTCAGACCAGTGACAAGTGGAGTACCACAGGGTTCAGTGCTAGGTCCTCTCCTGTTTGGTATCTACTTTTCTGAAGTACAGGCTAACACAAAAGGTCTTTGGCTAACAAATTCGCAGATGATTGCAAACTAGGAGCCATAATCAAAACTCCTAATGATGTGGACACCCTACAAAAGGGCCTCACTGAGACAGATGCCTGGTGCCAAAGCCATGGCCTCAAGCTCAAAGCCAAAAAGTGCATTGTCATCCCTTTTGGCAAAAACTCTGTACCCATGAACTACCACATAGGTGGCAGTCTATTTAACACTGAAAGTATGATAAGAGACCTTGGGACACAGGTGGACAGTAGTCTCTCCTTTGATAATCACATCACCACACAGTAGTCAGGAAATCCTTCTACGTGGCTCACCTCATCACAAAAGGTTTCTCATCCAGGAAAAAAGAGGTAATTGTTCCCCTCTACTCATCACTTATTAGACCCATTATACAGTACAACGCTCCTTTTGGTATGTACCTCACAAGACATCTACAACAACTGGAAAGGCCAAAGAAATGCCTCACAAAGAGGATTACCGGCCTCAAACAGATGCCCTATGCAGACCGTCTCAAAAAACTCCAGCTTTACTCTGTCGCATACCGCCTACTCAAAGGCGATCTCTGCCTATCATACAAAGCTATGTCAAACCCAGAGCTGTTGGACATGCTCCACGTAAAGAAAACCCAATTCCTCCAAGCTACACGCTCTAGGGACCTAAACCTTATCAACCCAATAAAAAGAACATGCTGGAGGGATAGATACCTGTCCCAGAGACTTCCCATACTCTGTAACAAACTACCTATCTATATCAAACAAAGCTCCTCATTAGCACTCTTCAAGAAAAATCTTGGTGATTGGATGGGAGATAGGAAATTCACCCCGGGGATCACTTCTGTGGCTCTGCTTGACAGGGGCACAGGAAAATAATTTTCTTGATTGGCAAAAGCCAGGGTACCATTTGGCTAGGCTTATATAGGCCCTAGGGCCAATAGCCTAGTACTACCTATGAACCTATGAACCTATAGCCACATTGTCCAGATAGACTGCAAAAATAGAACTGGAAGAGTTTGAGCACATGCTATCTTGAATGTGGTTAGAATGCTATGGAGATTAAGGGGGAGGGCAGCATACTGAAATAATCCTTTTTATATAGAAAACACCATCTTATTATTAGCTTCATTAGTAAAGAGGATCTGTCAATAGCCGATTGTTAGATCCAGGGTAGTTATAAAACTAACATTCCTAGCTGCTCTGCCAACTTATGCACCAACCCTGGAAATATTCAAGTTTTTCAAATTCATTACAAAATTAGATTATACCATCTGTTTTTGGAACCAGTATAATGGGACTGTTGCAATCACTAGAGGACTCTTTGGTCATTTCCATCTTCAACATTTTCCTTATTTCCTCTCAGACTGCATGCTTTTGGGCCTCAAGTACCCTCGATAGACTTAGTTTAACTTTGTCCCATGGAAAACTTTCATGGCATGTTTAGTCATAGTTGTACTCTCAAAAAATGCTTTTGTTGCTCAGAAGGTACCCTTGAACATCCCAGGCCTAATGCCTTGCAAGGGTTTCATTTACCACCCATACACAGGAGGAGGATGACAATTTATTTTCTAATTTACCATCACTGACTTCAGATACTATGTTTACTGCAGTTACCTGCATCTCCCTGTAGGGCTTTAAGAAATTTATTTGGTAAATGTTCTTGGTGTGCCTGGGGTTACTACCTGTCCTTCTTCTCATAGGGCACTCCTGAGCTGGGCAGTTGTGTTCTGAAAAAAATAAATAAATAAAATGACAAATGTCCTGGTACTTCACGGAAAGATATAATTTCAAACATTCCTCTAAATAAGACAAAAAATTAATATAGGATATCTGAAACACCTTAATAGGATATGAAACCATAAAAACAACAAAAGATATACCAAGAACCCATTATTTTGGAAATGTTTTTTGTGTTTGTGTGTGTGTGTGTTAGTGTGTCTGTGTGTGTGTGTGTGTGTGTGTGTGTGTGTGTGTGTGTATATATCTATCTATAGACATATATATCTGTGTGTGTGTGTGTGTGTGTGTGTGTGTGTGTGTATATGTGTGTGTGTGTGTGTGTGTGTGTGTGTGTGTGTGTGTGTGCATATGTGTGTGTGTGCGTGTGTGTGTGTGTGTGTGTGTGTGTGTGTGTGTGTGTGTGTGTGTGTGTGTGTGTGTGTGTGTGTGTGTGTGTGTGTGTGTGTGTGTGTGTCTGTGTGTTGGTTATGGGTATGTTTTTATGTTTTTTTGGGCATGTCAAGGTACAATCTCCTTTCTATTTGTCTCATTGTAAAATTCTACTTATTTTTTTTTTTAGTTACCTAGTTACCTCATAGTTTTCTGTTGTATGGACCAGAACTAAATATTGATTTTTGGTATAAAACACCCTATTTCAGGCATTTATCTTATGTACTCCTTAATGGCTCATTTGAACCACCTACATGGGTTCCTACACAGCATACATCACCATCTTCAACCTTTCCGGCAGAGGTCTTATACCCTGTAGCCGTCTACCTTATATTAGATTAAAGATACAAAATTGAGTAGAATTCTGTGATCCCTCTAAAACTAAAAACAGTAAGTAGGTTAAAGCTGCTCTTTATCTGTTTTCATTGCTGCTTCTCTACATATGTATTAGGACAGCATTAATACCTACCAACCCATCTGCTGACAACGATAAACTTACATATATATTAGGAAAGCATTAATACCTACCAGCCCATCTGCTGACAACAATAAACTTACATATATAATAGGACAGCATGAATACCTACCAGCCCATCTGTCTGACAACGATAAACTTACATATATATTAGGACAGCATTAATACCTACCAGCCCATCTGTCTGGCAACGATAAACTAAAGTTCTTATCTGCTTTACATGGAAGATTTGGCAATATTACCCTCATTGTTTTGTACCTTGCTCTGTTGGGATCGCTTTAGTATTCCTACCTGAGTGAAGTATTAGTTTATTAACAGGAGGAGAGGCTCATCCCTTCCTAGCCTGGACATTTTCCTCATGGTGTTGTGCAGTGTCTCATCCTACCAATAAGCCCTTTAAAAGTTTAAATGATTTAACAGGATGTCAGGCAGAACTGGATCCTTTTCCTTTTCTATGTCTTGAGAAGTACATGGCTCTTCTTATCCTATCAAGGCAGGCACAGGGACTTGCATATTCCACATATCCCATAAGAATGGCTAAGGAATGCTAGGACCCTAAATAATTTTATTTAGTTACTTTACTAGCTGAAGCCTCACTCTTTGTTTCAAGTTTCTCATAACTGTTTATCTCATCCTGAAGTTTTAATCTTGTTTTGGGTTTTGGGGATCTTGTCTACTCTCTGGGGTCTCGGTGCTCTCTACTTCTGCTGGAACTTCCAGATAGATCATCCAAAGAAGAACACAGGCAAGCTACTATACAACCGCTCAGTAGTCCACACTTGGAACAAATTTCCTCTACACATACACTCCATCATACACCCTGCGCACTTTAAAAAGGAACTCAAACTTTACCTTCTCAACACCAAATCTTGTCTTTGCTTAGAACCTACCTAATTCCCCTTTATCAAATGGTGCTTCTTCAATCTGAGCTCCTGTAAGCAAATATACCTTCCTAGGAAGCCTAGGCAAAAAATCTGATGACCTGTATATAACGTGTCTGTACATATATCAAAAAGTTCATTTATTTATTTCCTTGTGATTTTTTTTCTTAGGGTAAGCTAAATATGTTGGATTATGATCAAATTTGTACTAACATGTTTTGGGAGTGTCACTTGGTATTGCTACTTGCTATTTTGTTACCTATATAATCTTTAATTTTGTATGTAACTGTTGCTTTTCACCTCGGGTCTCCACTGAAAACGGGCCGCTGGCCCAGCTAGACCGACCCGGTTAACAAATGTCAATAAATAAATAAATAAAACTTGCTATGGTACAGGAGTATGGATTCCTCTCTTCTTTTGACAGTCAAAATTTCAGAATATGCTTTAATTCAAATCATTAAGTCCTGAATGCTATACTTTTAGAGAAAGTTCACTAGTGAAATGTAAGGATTTTAGCCTCTGAAGTGACTCCTGCCCTTGCCAACATTTTTCATTTTATTAGAATTGCTGCAGTCTGAACCAGGCATGTCTATGTAACCACAAAGGGGGTTCCTGCATGAAATGTAATGCCCAATACAAGGCCAGCTGGGGTGGTCCCAACTCTCCTGGCATACCTTTCAATGTCTTAAAGCAAGAAATCTGGACAAAGCCATCAATAATGGGGGGACAAAGTACCAATAATAGGGACACTTTTTAAATATTGCTCTTACAAACTTAGAAAATTGATAGAATAACAGGGTTTGTATTAGCATGAATTTTCTGAAGGGTATGAAGTCTGAAACTCAAATGTCTGTCATTATTTTCTGACTTCAATGATTTGCCAATGATTTTGACAAGAAAACGACAATTTTTTGAGAAATGGACCAAAAATGTAAGGCAAAAATCTGGGTACTCTGCAAAAATCTGTACAGTTAAGAGGTCTGTCTCTTGGTTGTTGTTTCTTAGTAGGATTGGATTCCAAGTCTTCATATCTGCTGAGAAGATTACATGTGGGTGTGACCTTGATTGTGGCATTGTCTTTGCTACAACCATCTTCCTTTTGATATCACAGCCAGGTTTGTAGCCTTCTCCCAGAGACACAAACATACCTCTGGTCTGAATCCAGGATCTCTTAAATGCCATGAGCATACAGCAAGAACACCACCACCACCTACAGTAACAAGTATTGCTCTCACTGGCTATGTGGAACTGATTACAATGTTTGACTACAATAGGTGAAATCAGAACTAGAAAATGAGATGAGAATTGTTAGCTGCCCACTGCCTCCACAGGATGTAAAGTTTTCAAGCAGCAAAACATAACATTCCTCACAAAGTATTATATTTCATTGGCTGCAACATATAACAAGCTGACTTCACCAAAAAAAGTCAAACCAAAGGGATAGTGACAGGTGAAATGAAATAAAATAAGCAATGCGTATGGAAACAGTGCACAGTTCAGTCTGATACATGCATTAACTTCAGTACTCAGTTTAGGTATGCAATACTTACTCAGTTTCAGTACACAATACTTTCTAGGACTGACTGTGCTTAAAATGTACACTCTGCAGTAGAAGTTATCCCAAACCATAAGTCTCTATCTAAAAGCAAAAGTCTTTCCCTCTGGAAACATAAACATCAAACAACTCATAATCTTTTATCACCTTGGGTTTCATGGGTGAAATTCAAAAAGTCTTTTACCTGTAACTCTGAGTCAGGAATTGCAATATGCCAGTGTCAAGTCTTCCAGTGGCAATCATTGACTTAAAATGGATTTGCATATTAGAGTTGACTGAACTATCCTCAGCCTCTCTCTCACAAATCTCCTCCAGACTCTTCTGGATTCCCAGTACACATGACGTCTACCACAGTAAGTGCTGACAGTCCAATATGTGCTCCAAAACAAAAACCTGGAGCATGTGAATAGAAATGAAAGACTGTGCTTTGCTAGCCAAATAGGATGTTTATTTTAAGGTATGTATTTTATTTACGGCATAATTTAATGGCTGCCTCTGTCCGTCAGAGTCATAGGTGTCAGACCAGGGGTACATTTCTGATTTCCAATCTACTGGTCCAAATTGCTTTTGAATAGGGTTACAGAAGGGCTCAGCTTGACATGGATGGGAAGACTATTCCTGAGAATGGGGATTCTCTGAGATACATACTTGTCCTTCCAGTATGTCCTATTTACGTTGCAAGCACAGTTTAAATCCTTAGATCTATTACATGTGGTGCTGTTCATTTTATGGATGTGCAAAAGATCCATCAAAGTGAATTCCAAGGATGCTTTGATTGCCAGACTTTGAGAAGATAAGCATAGGGCATTGTGCTTACATTATCTATTCTTTTTGTGAGGATCTTCTGTGGATATTCCAGTTGTAGCATGTGCCTGGTCAGATACATCCCAAAAGGGGCATTATATTCAATGATAGGTCTGATGATGGCTGAGTACTGTGACACGATGACTTCCCTAGACCTACATGCCATGTCCTTACTTATAAGTTCAGTGACATAGAACAATTTTCCTACTGCCTTAGACACATGTTGGTTGAAAGTTAGGATACTGTCTACATGAGTCCCCAAATCACTGAGCGGTGGGTCTAGCTTTAGGGGTGCTTTATCAATGAGGTAGTTTCCCAATAGGTACTATTATGTATTCCTTGGCATTCAGTTTTAAGTTGTGGCTTTGGCACCAATCATTTGTCTGTGTTAGGTATTCCTGTAAGGTTTTAGTATCACGAGGGGTTTCTATGATTGTACCTAGCTTGCAAACTCAGTAAGACAGAGGTTCTTGACATTGTCCTTGACTTCTAAAAAATATATGCCAGAGAGGAGCCCTGTGGGATTCCACCGGTGATTGGTCTATTTGTGGAGGTTTATGCCTAATTCCAATGCCTCAGTAGGGTATTGTATGAAATGCCTTACCTAGGTCAAGGAAGGCAATATGCACTATTTTGCCCTCATCCACTACCATAGTGACTTTTATAAAGAAGTCCAATAGGTTCTGTAGGCATGATTTTTTTCTTTGACAAAACCAAACTGGGTTGGGTGCAGTATTTTGAAGGTTTCCTATGTTATTGTTAATCATCTCCATGATACCTCTTTCTATGACTTTCCATATGTGACTAGTCAGACTAATGGGTCTGTAGTTCCTGGGATCCATTGATGGTTTACCCTTGTGCAGAAGGATGACTGTTGCTGTCCCGCATTCATATGACCTGAAGCTTGTGTAGGAACTATGCTTAAACAGTGACTCCATCAGCCCTAATAGGTCATATCTTATGCTATTTAGGAGGCATCCTAAGATATTATCAGGGCCCATCAAAGCTGTATTCTTGACCTTAAAGTGAGCATCTAAGACCTGCTTCCTACTGATAGTTGGAGGAAATATGATAGGTGGTATTTCCTGGGGTGGCTGGGGATGAGGGTGGAAGACAAATTTGGGCTGAATTTGTTAGCCAGAAGATTTACTATATCTCCCAGTTCCATGAATATGGCTCCATTTATCATCAGTGTGGCATGCTGTTGTGTGCTGCCTTTAAGATTTTGGATATAACTATAGAAGACCTTATGGTTGTTCATGGTCTGACATGCTATATTTACCTCAAAATTAGCTTTGCTGGAGGGGGTGGAGCCTAGATGGCCAACTGAGAGCAGTGAATTTTGAGAGCTCCATAAACTAGTATAATAATATAGGAAAATTTTATTATTTTCAAGTTTAAAACATCAGAAATCTATAGATAAACTACTAAACTACATAAATATCAATTTTGGTGGAGATATACAAAATTTTCCTGTCAAGTAACTTGGAGATATATTGAGTCACTGAATATGAACAACTCAAGGAATTCTCATCCAGATGCTGCTTTGAAAAAAGAACTGCAATTGATGACATCTACCTTACAGGAACTATCTTTGAAGATGGATGGCTTTAAAAATGACTTAGAAAACCTCAAATTAAATTCAAAACAGACTGATACTCTTAAGGAACTATTACAGCAACACCATACAAAAATAACAAATATAGAGACTTCTCTAAATGACATTGAAGGAAGACTCAAAGAGGAAGAATTCCAAAAAGAATTTCTGCTTAAACAGAATACATGGCTGCTTAACAAAATAGATGACTTAGAAAACAGGGAAAGGAGAAACAACATAAGGATCTTTGGTCTGCCTGAAAACACTGAAGGAGAAGACATTATTTCATTCTTAACAACCTGGATTCCTGAATTTTTAGACTTGAAAGAGGGACTTTCATTTGGAATTGAAAGGGCACATAGAGCACTGAGGAAACCTGCTTCTAACTCAACAAATACTCCACCTAGATCCATAGTTATAAAATTTCTTTCATTTCTGGACAAGGAACTAATATTAAAATCTGCTTGGAGAAAATCACCCTTAAAATACAATCAAAGCCTGATAAGGTTTGACAATGATTATTCTTCCAGAATACTAGAACAAAGGAAAAAGTCTGGCCAATAATAAAACTGTTGAAACAAAACAACATTAAAGCACAGCTGGCCTTTCCAGCCAAGATAAAAATACTTTTTGCCAATGAGATGAGAACCTTTAATGACTTAGAAGAAGCTACTATATTCATCAAAAACAACAACATAGTGTCTATCCCAGAAGAAATGGAATGGATGGCCCCTACTCTTAAAAGAATAAAAGAAACAAATCCTTGGACTGATGCTAGAAAGAAGAAACAAAAAACTGATTCCAAGATAGCTGTCCCAAAAAAATAACTCTTACAACTACATCTCTCAAAGTATCAACTGATATGGTACATCACTTGTCATCTGTTTTTATTTAAAAAAGGAGGGTTTCTTAAACAACTGAGAAACAGTAATGATTTATTCAGAATGTTCAAAGAGTCCAATAATTCTTCACAAACAAAGGTAGGTCAAGATGGGTTACTATTTACATTATATATAAGCCAAACAAAGCAACATATAATACAAACATAGAAGTTTCTATTCCCCTACTTGAACTCAATGAATACTTATCTTGTTCATTTTTCATTGATTTTACTTATAATAATTTAAGTAATTAATTAACTAATTCAACAAGGTACCATTCATCAGAGTTCAGACTCAAATGTAACAAATTAACATCATATATAATAGCAGTAACAGTAGAGTGTTTTGAAAAAAATGCTGTCATGGAGACTAATGCCTTCTTCAGTTAAAGTATGATTTAGAAATGTCATGTATATCCTGGTTAAATAATAGTAGCAAGCTCTTAGTACAAATGTCATCATTATTCTGTCTAAATATAGTTAATATCAATTATGGCAGGTATCACAGCTACGAGTGCTGTTTGATCAATCCTGATATGGTGTGTGTGGATGCAGCTGTGTCTGGCAGCTAGTACAAATGTCATTATTATTCTGTCTAAACATAGTTAATATCAATTATGGCAGGTATCATAGCTTTGAGTGCTGTTTGATCAATCCTGATATGGTGTGCGTGGATGCAGCCATGTCTGGCAGCTAGTACAAATGTCATTATTATTCTGTCTAAACATAGTTAATATCAATTATGGCAGGTATCATAGCTTTGAGTGCTGTTTGATTAAGCCTGACATGGTGTGTGTGGATGCAGCTGTTGTATGTTGCCATTTTCATCTCCAGGAAGCTGTGGGTTGTGGCTTGTGATCGAGGTTTACTGATGCTTGTGTATTAGGAAGAGACATTTGGTGTTTTAGCCTGGATCCAGGGGAAGGGGGTGGATAAAACTGTGATTTGGGATATTTTGGCAGAGAATAGTTTGTTTATACATCTGCTGAGTGAGAGGTGGGAAGGCTGGAAGAATGTGTTATCTCTTGTTGTGGCGGCTTGTTGGGAGTTTTTTTTTTATCTGTTTGCTCTCCATTCTTTTCCTGGCTGCTGCCTCACTGAAAGGGAGGGAATTTAGGCTTGAAGTTGCAGTGAAGTGAAGCTTTGCTTCAGGTGCATCATGAGCCTCTGGTATGCAGTACACAGACACACTAACAGAAACAGATGCTCCCAGGTTGCTATGGTAATGGAGACAGAGTGACAATAATGCTTAATGGCTCTGAGGAGCCTCTGAGATGATTCTCGGCAATGAAGTTTTTGGTTTAAAAAAAAAAATATATATATATATAATAAAAGGGCTGTTTTAAACCACATGTACACATATTGATGGTCTCCCAACACTTTGTTTAGCTCATTAAGTTGATTCTTGATAAAAAAATAATAATAATAAGTGCAATTTTATATTTAAAATGTATTTTGGTCCAAACACATTAAGGACTTACATAAGAGTGGAAGTCTGAGTTATTGTGAAAGACTAAGAGCACTTGGTCTTGTGCAGTACCCTTTGCAGTGGTCTGGGAGGTGAGCTTGCTCAGACATGTTGGGCATATGGGGATAGCTGATTCTAGGGGTGTTTGGGGTTGCTGGGAAGTGCTAGAGAGTCATCAGATTTCCTTTGTGGAAATATCTGTGGGAATGGAAGGTGTGTTGAGTGGTTCACTGGCAGAGTGGCCACTGCATGGAACAGGCTGGTAAAATGGAACAGGACAAATATTGGTTTGGATATTTTAAGAACAGCCTGGAAACACACCACATGAACTAGTGAATGGTATTCTGGCAAAACTGGATGGGCATTGTTGCCCATGCTTGAAGTACTGATATGTGTGTATGTAAGGATGGAAATATACTTATAACAAATAAGAAACTAGAAGGGTCTCATAATTTAAAGTCTATGGACTGTATAAACATGCTTGGAAGGAGCTAATAATAAGAATAAGCATTACAGCTTGTGGTCTCTCAAATAACTAAGCAACAGCCAAAAAAAAAAAAAAACACACACAATAGTTATGTAATGTATGATTTTAGTAAATCTAGACATAAAATATATAATCATCATATAAGATGAAGCAGTCTGCTGAATTTAGATATTAAAGACAGGATTTAATAACATGGGCTTGTGTATAATAACACTACTGTCTTAACTTGTCATAAATGACATACACTACATTGAACATCAAGGGAAGCATGATGATTTTCTTATATAAGTAAATATGCATAACAAGTCATGTAATTGCTTTAACTTGAATTGTAGTTTTTGTAACCCATCTTGACCATATATAATACTTAAGCAGTTACCAAGGTAACTAATGTTTTATACATGACATCAAACTGACAAAGTTGTTCAAGAGAAACAATAGAAGCCTGAACTTGAAATGTCACAGAATGTAACAATCATATTCTGAACAAATAGTATTAAATTGACAATAGACACTCAGTTTAATAACATGGGCTTGTGTATAATAACACTACTGTTTTAACTTGTCATAAATGACATACACTATATTGAACATCAAGGGAAGCATGATGATTTTCTCATATAAGTAAATGTGCATAACAAGTCATATAATTGCTTTAACTTGAATTGTGGTTTTGTAACCCATCTTGACCATACATAATACTTAAGCTGTTACCAAGGTAACTAATGTTTTATACATGACATCAAACTGACAAAGTTGTTCAAGGGAAACAATAGAAGCCTGAACTAGGAATGTCACAGAATGTAACAATCACATTCTGAACAAATAGTATTAAATTGACAATAATCACTCAGTTTAACCTTTGCTGATTATACAAAATAGAATGTTGCCATTTAAATCTAAAACTTTCAGTATATGCCATAAAATGGCAATTTATGAATATGGAAAGGGAACTTGTAATCATTAATCACAATAAGTGAATTTGTTGTTTTTAACCTATAATTTCACTCATTTTATAATAAGAAATGACAGATATGAAAATCCTTATGTGTAGGAAATGGGGGAAGAGGGATGCACTGATAATTAAAATGCACTAACTTTCATCAATGTTCACATAAAACAAACTTGATGCTTTAAGTAAGTTAGCAACAAACAAAGTGATTACTTAAATGCTGGCAAACAATGAAATATAACTTCTGATATATCCAGTAAAATACATTGTATTATAAACATTAGGTATAAATATTATTACCATCTATTTATATTAAGTAATAAGTTTTGAAAGACTTCATCAATAAGGGTGAATATGTTAAATAACTGTGTGCTATAATCTTTTACTGAGGTTTTATATATGATACATCCTACTTTACTATGATTGAATTGCTTGTCATCTATCTTTCATGTAAATATTAATTGCTTATACAATAAGTAGACATTTATATTGTATTAGAATTCTGTCTAATCTACAATAGTACTATATCTGTTCAAAATAATATAAATATTGCTTATTCCTATTACAAATATTCTCCATATGATAATTCAATTTATGGAGCTCAGATGTTCTGGATTGTCAAGGTATGAGTGATAATCTGATGGACTTAGGTTTATCCATCAGATTAGGAATGATTTTCATTCCATGGCTAGTGTGGATCTTAGTTTTGTTAACATTTATTAATTTAAATTTGTTATTTCACAAAAACATTTTTAGTATGCCTGACCAAAACATTACTTTATTGGTAAACACTCAAAGTATAAAACTGATAATTTCCTTTAAAAGCTCAAACATATACTTTATAGTTATCAGAGGAAAATGTTTAATAGTCACAATAAAACAAAAATACATAGTCTAAATAACCTAAGATGGATTTAACTTTATTATCTTTAAATACCAATGGCTTAAACAATCCTAGCAAGAGATCAAATCTACTGAAATATTTAAAACTGAACAAAGCACAAATTGTCTTCCTTCAAGAAACTCATTTCAAAACAAATGACAATTACAAATGGAATCCTAAGGAATATATGATATTGGCACAATCCACTTATAAGACAAAGACAAAAGGGGTAACAATTTTATGGAAAACAAATGTGATTAACCCAGAAATCATTTATAAGTATGAAGATAAAGAAGGCCTTATGGCATTAGTAATAGTTAAATATAATAACAGAATATGGACCCTAGCCAATCTATACTGGTTCCCAGGCATTGGAACAGGAACTGTTAAAAACACTTGGATTTCATTTCCAATAATTATAAAGGCAACTTAATATTAGGAGGAGATTTTAACTGTATATTTGATATTTCTGAAACTACAAATAAAAGACTGCTGCATACATCTGCTGTATCAAAAGCTTTAAACAAGTGGGTAGAATCATTTCATCTTGTAGATACTTTCAAATTTAAAGAAGATAAATCTTTGTTGTTTTCCCATCAAGATCACAGATTTGGTACCCAAACTAGAATAGATAAAATATTTGCTGCCCATGACTTACACTCTAAAATCATTAATTTCTCAATCACTCCCTGCCCCTTTTCAGACCACAATTCATTGATACTAAAACTTCAAAATGGGTACAAACCATTAATCTTTAACTCCAGAATTCCAGCATATATAACTAAAATTAAAGAGTTCAAACCCTGGTTATTATCTGAATTACAGTTCTTCTTAGATATTAATTACACCACAGAGATAAATAAAATAATGATATGGGACTCATTAAAAGCTTACATATATGGTAAAACCCTAACTTGGTATAAAAAAATCAGAGAATGGGATTCTGAATTATTAGATCTACAATCCAAACTTTTGTCAGTAAAAGCTGAAAAAATCAAAATCATTTGGAGATGAAAAAGAAAGTAGAAGTATTAAACAATAAATACAATGAAATTCTAACACATAAAACTAGTTTAGCTTTAGAAAAACTAAAAATTAATACCTTGGCCACTTCTCCCAAATATCTACATAATTTATCCACAAGAATCAAAATACAATCAAAAGCTAATAACATTAAAAGTATCTTCCATGAAAAGAAAGGGAAAAATGTCTTGGATATAGGTGACATTCTTGATGCCTATAGAAATCACTATATGGAACATTTCCAAAAAGAAAATATACATATTGATCAATTAAATCTAGATGAAAAATGTTCTAATATAAAAAAATACCAGAAAAATTAAAACTAGATCTGCAAGCACCCATATCCTACAAAGAAATTACAGATACAATAAAAGAGGGTAAAAATAATAAAGCTCCAGGTATAGATGGCATAATTATGGAAATATATAAACTTTTTCCTTCAAAGATACTATCCCTCTTCCATAAAACTCTATTAGAAATTCAGTCACAAGCTTTAATACCACCCTCTTGGAGATATTCCTTAATCACACCAATCCTAAAGGAAAACAAATCCCCAAACCTCTGTACCTCATATAGACCTATATCATTATTAAATAATGACTATAAGATATTTATGACAATATTAACTAACAGAATGAAAATACCACTATCCAAAACAATAAATAATGATCAAACTGGATTTATATATCATAGACACACATGACAATATTAAAAGGATAATTTCTCTTATAGATTATGTTAATAAAGAAAATAAAGAAACACTCATAATTGGCTTAGATATAGAGAAAGCCTTTGATTCCCTAAATTGGGACTATTTATTCAAAATCCTAATGCTATTTGAATTTCCTGCATCCTTTGTTCATCTCCTAAAGAATATATATACAAATAATTTAGTGTATGTCAAGTTAGGTCCTTTTACCTCTGAATCTATACATATAACAAAAGGCACTAAACAAGGATGTCCCATGTCACTGATTCTATTTGCTCTGGCTATTGAAATATTGGCAGATTCAATTTGTAACAATATAAAAATCAAAGGAATAGATGTTTATGAACAATACAATTCTAAAGTAATGCTATTTGCTGATGACATATTACTAACATTATCTAATACAAAAGAGACATTAGAAGAATTAGATATATTAATTGACAAATTTCACATGACTTCAGGACTCCATTTCAATAAATCAAAATCAAAATTTTATTTTTAAATAAAAAAAGAACTGCAGACTAAGGGGGATCACATCATAGGGAAACAAGAATCTACCTTAAAATATCTAGGAATTGAGTTATGCAAGGATAATAATGAATTAGTCTCAAAAAACTACAATAATATCATCAATACAATTAAAATCTCTGTGGAAAAATGGAACAAAATAATATTAACATTTGAAGATAGACTACAGTTAATAAAAATGGTTTTACTGCCCAAGATCCTATATATAGCCTTGGCAATACAACTGTTACCAGAAAGGAATATACTTAAAGAAATAAATTCATGCCTAATAAAATTTTTATGGTTTCCCAAAAGAAACAGAATAGCTTTAATACATCATATCAGACCATGGAAACAGGGAGGATTAAACTTTCCTGATATAGAAACATATATAAAAGCATCAATATCTAAAACAATCTCAGATTGGATAAGTCCAAATTACTCTGCAAATTGGAAAGAATTACTAACTGTAATATCAATAAATGAATTTGATTTACAAAAAAATTCAAATAACAGATAAAAACAATTTGCCATGGCACATATTATGTATTAGTATGCAATATAACATAACTAAACCCACTAAAACTTGTATGATTAATTATTACATTGACTCATTTAGGAAAATTATTAATGCAAATATAGATTTAAAAATCTGGTTTGATCTTTTAACACCATTTATAGTCACAAAGAACTTTCCACATAAAATATATAGAGAAATTATTAATTCCTGGGAACAGAAAGGATTTGTTTGTTGGCTCCAATGTATCAAAGAACTAAAAGTTTTAGATATGCAAGTAATAAAAACAACATACAAAATTCCACAACAGGACTGGCTAACTTTACAGAGTATTCTGTCATATTCACAAGATTTAAGTAGAATAATTAACAATTCTTCATTTAAAGAAATACCTAAATTTATGAAATACATATATGAAATCATATATAATGACTTTGACATGGGAAACAGTATTTCAAAATTTTACAAAATATTGATAAACTATAAAACAACACCCAAAACCTCATATTGGAAATATATAACAAAAGGACACTCAATACAGTTAACTGAAGATATTAAAACAAATATCTTATTATCAATAAAATATACATCCTTTACACAATACTGGAAAGTTTTTAATTGGAAATGCTTGCACAGAGCATTCTTAACCCCAGACAGAATCAGTAAAATTAGTTCTTCCATAAAAGGAATATGTTGGAGATGTGAGCAAGTACACAATGCAGATTGGAACCACATTTTCTTTGACTGTGTTAAAATTAAGCCATTTTGGAATGGTATTAATAACTTTCTACAAGCTTTATTTAATGAATCATTTTATTTAACTAAAGCTCTTGTATTATTAAATGTGAATGAAGGTCCTCATTTGAATAGGTCAAACATGTATCTAGTATGGACTATACTTGCAATTTCAAGGAAGTGTATAACAAGAAGATGGAATACAAACACAATACCAACTTTGGAAGACTTCTACAGCCTACTGAAGACCACAGCATTATTGGAAATTAAAATTAAAGAACTAAGAATTTATCCAAAGCCATTTATCAACAACCCTTGGGGAAAAGTCTTATCATTGATTGACACTATACAATAATTGATCAGACACTCTGATAATGGATTGGACATACTTATAAAGTAACTGTATACATTAAGATCTGTTATAGTGTCAGGCTAATGTAAATAGTGTACATAGTTATTTAAGATGTTATGTATAAATACTATGGAATTCATTCAACTGTATTTGAAAAATCAAAAAACTTTTGAGAAAATAATTTGCTAGATTTAATTAGGCCTCTTTGTTGTCTATTCAGTTTGATGAGAGAGTGTTTATCTTTTTTGGTGTTATGCTTCTTAATTTTAGCTATGACTTTTCTCTTTTGTTGTACAAACTGTTTTATTTTGAATTCCACCAGGTTGGTTTGTTTTTTTTGAGTTAGTTTTGAGCTTACTTCTTGTAGGCATAGCAGACTCTATGTGGTCACTAACATGGCTGTACAGAGATTCTTTAAATAATTCAGAATGTGCTGCTGTGTTGTCTGCAATTGGAAGGGCTTGACATTTTACCAGATTATCACTTAATAACAAAGTAACTTGCCTTGAAGTAGTTTCTAAATTACCAGATTATCACTTAATAACAAAGTAACTTGCCTTGAAGTAGTTTCTAAATTACCAGATTATCACTTAATAACAAAGTAACTTGCCTTGAAGTAGTTTCTAAATTACCAGATTATCACTTAATAACAAAGTAACTTTTCTTGAAGTAGTTTCTAAATGTTACAGGGTTTGCTAGGTTTATAGAATGCATTCTTATTTTGAAGGAAACTGTTTTGTAGTCTGACCTTTCACAGAGGACAGGACACTGGGGGTGGCGGAAGTTGTAGCATTCTCCCATGTTTGTGCATATCAGGTCCAATATGTTTGTACTGCTAGTAGTTGTTTGCAGTCACTGGCTAGGGTGTTTGTGTTTACAAAGTCTTGGATTCTCAGTTTATATAGAGATAATTTAAGTCCCCATTGAGTACGATATTTGGTTGAATGGTGAATGTCTCCAATAGGTCTAAGTATGAGCTATGTTCATAGGTTCATAGGTTCATACTAGGCTATCTGCCCTAGGGCATTTACAAGCCTAGCCAGAGTGTGTGTGGCTTTCACCACCCCTTGGGATGAGAATACTACGCCCTTTTAGGGTTTAGTTTACTGTGCCTCTGTCTAGTAGTGACACAGAGATGACCCCCGGGGTAAACCTACGATCTCCCATCCACTCATCAAGATTTCTCTTGAATAGAGTCAGTGAGGGGCTCTGCCTAACATGGAATGGGATTCTGTTCCAGAGTGTAGGGAGCCTCTGGGTTATGAATCTGTCCCTCCAGCACGTCCTATTTATTTCTGTGTTGAGGTTTAAGTCTCTCGCTCTCGTGGCTCTGGTGGATTTGGATTTTCTGAGGTGGAGCATGTCCATTAATTCTGGATTGGACATGGCCTTGTACGTCAGGCACAGATCACCTCTGAGTAGGCGGTATGCGACTGAATAGAGCTGGAGTTTTTTCAGTCGGGCAGCATATGACATATGTTTAAGACCCTTTATCCTCTTGGTGAGGAACTTTTGAGGTCTTTCCAACTGCTGCAGGTGTCGGGTGAGATACATCCCAAATGGGGCATTGTACTCAATCATTGGCCTGATAAGAGAAGAGTACAGGGGCACAATGACCTCTCTTGATCTAGATGTGAAACCCTTCATGATAAGATGGGCAATATAGAAGGTCTTCCTAACCACTTTGGCAATGTGAGTGTCAAATGAGAGGTTACTGTCAACCTGGGTCCCTAGGTCCCTGATTACCTCTTCCAGATTAATGCATTACCACCTATGTGGTAATTTGTGGGTACCTTGTTTTTCCCAAAGGGTATGACTATGCATTTTTTGGCATTCAGCTTAAGGCCATGGCTCTGGCACCAATTATCCGTTTCTATGAGGCCTCTCTGAAGGATGTTTGTGTCCGCTGGAGTATCAATTATGGCCAGTTTGCTGTCATCTGTGAACTTTGTCAGCCACAATCCTCCTATGTTTGCCTGTACCTGAAAATAAATGCCGAACAAGAGGGGTCCCAGGACTGAGCCCTGTGGGACACCGCTTGTGACTGGCTTAGAGTCTGACATAGCTCCAGCAACTCTGACCCTGTGGGTTCTGTCCTTGAGCTAGTTTGCAACCCATCTTGTGACATATGGGTTTACATTTAAACTGGTGAGTTTGTCTATGATGCCCGAGTGGGGTATTGTGTCAAAGGCTTTTGCAAGGTCAAGGTAGGCTGTGTGAACTGCCTTACCCTCATCAATGGCCTTAGTGACTGTTTCAAAAAAGTTGACTAAGTTCAAAAGGCAGGATCTGCCCTTGACAAAGCCAAATTGGGTAGGATCCAATGTCTGTAGGTCCCCAATGTCTTTGTTTATGAGTTCCATAATGATCCTCTCCATAGCTTTGCAGACCAGGCTCGTCAAGCTTATGGGGGTAATTTTCAGGGTCCGTGAAGCACCGCCTTTGTGAAGTGGGACCACTTTGCCGTGACGCCACTCTTTGGGTATCCTGTAGTAAGGCTAAGATTAAACAGCAGCCTTATGTGTGGGTTTAGTTCCTCTTGAGTTCATGTAGCACACAGCCCGGGACACAGTCCGGTCCCATTGATGCTGTGTTTTTAGCTTTAGAGAGGGCGGCTCTCACCTGGGCATCTGAGATGTTAGGGAGGCTACACTCTGCTGGGATAGTTATTTCTCCTTTGGGGAGGAGGAGAAATTTGCACTGAACCTGTCTGCCAGAATGTTGGCAATGTCAGTGGGTTCAGTGTATTTTGTGTCATTTTGGACTAACTCTGAGCATATCTGGGAGTTTCCACCCAGGTTTCTAACATAGCTAAAGAAGGCCTTGTGATTGTCTTTTGTGTCTTTTGCAATTTTTCTCTCAAAGTTGGCCTTGGATGATTTTATGAGTGATCGTAGTTTTTTGCTAGTACTGATCAGAGATGCCTTCCCTTTTAGGGATTTTGCTCTGTCATGTAGTAGCTTCCTCCTCCTGTTGTAAAGTTTGTTTATGGCTGGGGTCCACCAGACCAGGCGCCTGCCTTTGAGGGAATGGGTCTTGGTTTTATTTGGGATTGCATGATCCATGCATTCTTGAAGGTGCCCGTAGAAGGCATTTGCAGAGGATTCAGCAGTGTGGGTTGTGGTTTCCATTGGCCCAGGGGCCTTGAAGGATACCACTTCAGTCTTAAGAAGTGTGAAGTTGGCTTTTGAAAAGTTCTTCACTGTGGTCTTTTGTGCAGGGGGTGGGGGTGTGATGTGGATTTCCAGTGAGATTAATTTATGGTCTGATCTTACCAAAGAGGGATATACTTCTGGTGTGAAGCATTTTGTCCCCATGTTTGTGATGATCAGGTCTAGTATATTGTCTCCTCTTGTGGGAATGGTGACTAGTTGTTCCATTGCATTTGAGTTTATGAATTCTAGGAACCTTTGGGCTAGGGTGTTGGGGCTTGAGTAATGTTCCCAATCTATGTTTGGGTAGTTGAAGTCTCCCAAAATTATGGTATTTGGAGAGACATTCATACTCTCCAGTGTCTTCAGGAAGGCTGTGTGGGGTTCCTGAGTTTGAGAGGGTGGTCTGTAGCATGCTACAAACTGTAAGGCAGTTTTGCCTATGGTTAGTTGCACCTGGATGGTCTCCGATGCTTAGATGCGTTGCCACTAACCTGGAGGTGTGGGTATCTTTGATGAATATGGATACTCCTCCTTTGTGGTTTGGTCCAAGTTTTGGGGCCGGAAAGCATGATATGAGGTAAAACCTGATAGTGCTGGGGTGCTCTCAGGAGCCTTGAACCAGGTTTCAGTCACTGCACAGACCTCGATGTTCTCCATACTGAGGAGGGCTTCGAGGGTGTGCATCTTGAGGTTTAGGCTTCTGGCATTGAGCAGCATTACCCTTAGTTTTTTTCCACTTGTGTTTTCTAGGGAGGTAGGTTTGTCATTTGAGCCTTGCCTAAAAAAGGCACTATGGAGGTGGCAAGAGCCTTGGTCAATATCCGGAAGCCCAGGGGTGACAGGTGCAAGCCATCCCTTGCGAAGCAGCGTGGCTTGTCAAGCATGTCATCCCAAGCAGACAGACATTGGATCCCCTTAGAATGACACCAGTTTCATCGACACAGACGGTGACCTATAGATTGTTAGGACATGGTATTGGACTTTGTATGTGGTCATCTGTATGTGGAAGGTCTCCAATGCATCATCCTGTTTAACCAACCTACAGGTATGCTTGTTATTGATATAGCTCAGACACCTCCTGCTTTAGGCCCTGCTTGTGTAGTTGTTGGTCTAAATGTGTGGAAGGAATTGAAGCCTTGCATTGCTGAGCTACTCTCTGCTGCTTTAAACTATGCTTCAGTAACTGCACAGGTGTCTACACTCATCAAGATGAGGAAAGCTTGGAGGGAGTGGAACTTCTTGTTTAGACTCCTGTCAATGAGCAGTAATACCTTTAGACTTCCTTGGGTAGATTTTGCCATGTTGGAAGGTTTGTCAATTTGGTAGTGCCTTAAAAAGGCTATATAGATGAGGACAATGTTTTATCAACATGGGAAAGCCTAGAGGGGACAGGGGCAGACATGCCTTGTTAAACATGTCCTGTCTCACTGATAAATACAGTATCTCCCTATAATAGCACCCATGACTAATCCATTTATTAAAGTCAATCATTTTCTGTTCATAAGGTCTGTCTTTATATAGTCTAAGGAGGTATGTCTCAGGTGATTTATACCTACATAGACTATGACTGAATCATGCTGGTAGCTGTAGAGCACTGACTTGAGTACATGTGCAACTTGGCAGTTCCTGGCTTCTGATAGACAACTGCCTGTTATTTTCTCCATATTCAGCCTGGTGAGTGTGGCATCGGAATGTCATACAATGGAGTTCCCTATGACTAGAGTTATGGATAGTGTATTGGCTTTCCCTATGGGCATTGAAGTTGAGACTCCACAGGGTGTGGCTGTATGTGCAGTGTTAGGTGTTACATCACTGGGTGTGGCTGTATGTGAAGTGTTAAATGTTACACCACCGGGTGTGGCTGTATCTGCAATGTTAGGTGTTGTTTCTGTTGACTGCTTTCAGAACTGTTGAGGATCGTTTTTAGCAGGTGGAATGTCTTTGAGGTTTTAGGGATTTGGGAAGATTACAGTTAAGTGCCTCAGCATATGTGGGCCTGTGTGTGGGGCATACTATATGTGGTGGATGTGGTGTGCGTGTCTCTGACAACCAGACTGTTATTATGAGTATTTGTATGCAGGAGTTTCTAAGTGTCTGTGTCTATACAGGGCACTATTAGCCACATGCAGTGGGGGATTAAATGCACTAAATTTGCACAGGCACTTAAAACACAGGAAAGTGGCTATTAAGCTCCCTGGCCAATAAAATGACTACACATACAGCCTTCTTACATGTTACACAGCTAAGATAGACTTGGCCACCACCTACTGCCATTACCAGGAATAGTCGAGTCCTCTGAATATAAAAACACCAAAAATGATTGATTGAGAATATAATGCTAGAAACAAACTTACACTACCTAGAAAAGACAATTTTAAGTATTATCAGAGATAATGTTACAAATAAAGCAAAAATAAAGCAGTGACACTCTAAAACAGTTAACTGAAGTAGAAAACAATTAAGTCTCTCATCAGCCTAGGATGGAGCAGAATTAATTCAAGACCCTCTCTGAGTGTGGTGAGGACACCAAGTAGATGGGCAGGGCAATCTGGGAAAATAAGTAGGAGGCAATTTGCAGTAAGGGAGGTTTACTCAAGAGCAATACCAGTCTACTTAGTGGGCACTCAGTATCATGGCTAAATGGAAAACAAGGGTTAGGAAAAGTGCTTAAACAGCCTATACAACAGACAACAGCAATGCAATAGGGGAGGGAGGACTTTGGAGAACAGATTACCATAATGAATGGAAGCCAGAGACACTGCCTTTTAAAATAACAACAGGAAAAGGGTGAGAAGGTTGAGAAAAATCAAACTGAAGAAGCAAACTAGGTAGAGAGGGATCTGATCAAACCCAACCATTATTTGAGTTCTAGTCCTATGACTTTGAGCTACAAGACAATGACTCCAATTTCAGAAACTTTAGCTTAATGTCAGTGAGGTTTGGAGCAGAAACAAAGAGCAGGGGAAAACAGGAGCAAAGTAAATAGAAAAGCACTGGGATGCAACTTTAAGCAGAGAAGTGATAAACAGAATGTACGACTCTAGCAACAACATGGGAATATAAACAGCTGTAAAAGCATGGAAGGACAAATCCTGGAGCAGAATTCACAATACTGCCATTACTGCACTTCTGCCACAAACTAAGGCACCAGACTATGCAGAAATGTACCAGTAATGCTGTTTATGTGAAAAATGCAGTAATAAATAAATAAATTAGGTTCAAATATAGCAGTAGTTAACAGTTCAACCATAAATCCAAGTAAAACTACACAAATAAGGCCCTAAACAGGGTTCAAAATGCAAACTGCTGGATTTTACAAGTAATTCTACTTATAGAGATAGAATTGCAGTTATAATTTATAAATAATGCTAAAATCTTGCAAAACTACAGTATCTTCCCCCAACTGCATATGAAGCTACAAGACTAAGGTCACAAGACAAACTAAAAATGTAAACAGATAACTTTTTTAGATAAAACATGGAAAAAATAAGAAAAGTACAAAAAAGTATAACCACACAGGTCACTATAGTGCAACTTAAAATATTTAAGCAAAATTTGATGAAAAGCTTGTTTCTTCCACTTCAGGGTGCTCCACAGCTTTAAGAGTCTTGAATAAAATATACAGAAAGATATATAGAGAGAGACAGTAACTCTATATATATATATATATATATATATATATATATATATATATATATATATATACATATATACATGTATATATCAAATGTATGCATAGCTAGATAGAAATGTATATATTTATATATGTCTTCATTATACCTTGTAGAGCTTAAATTGGAGGAGGTGCTAATGGGAACTGGCTGAATTGCATTTGTCAAATGCTGTTTTGCACAGAAAATCATTTTCCTTTTTTCAGAGGTTTCTCCCTTTTTTGTAGTTGTGCAACAATGGAATTGGTATTTATTTATTTTTTTAACATTTGTTTACAAAGTCCAATTTGGAACAACCCATTTTTCAGCAGAAGACCGAGGAGAAACACTCCAGATGCATGTTTTTATAATGTGTGAGGAGACCAGAGTACCCAGAGGAAACCCACATGAACACAGGGAAGACATGCAGACTCCATACAGATGGCAACCCAGCTGAGAATCAAACCAGCGAACCTCTTGCTGTGAAGCGACAATGCAAATTGCTGCACCACTGCACCATCTGGTATATCTAAATTTGTTGCCAATCTGGTTTGCCCCAAACATTGGGTGTGCATGGGGGCTTACTTGTCATTTGGATAAGTTTATAACTGACTGGATTCATCCAGTTGTAACCCTCTCTAAGTAAAACTTAACAAGTCGACCATGAATATGGTATTGGGTTGGATGGTGAGTGCTTCCAATAAGTTTAAATGCATGGTATGGGTTTCAGGAGGTGGTATTGGATTTTGCCTATAGTAATTTGAACAGGGAGTAGCTCAAGTGCATTCTCCTGTTTGACCAGCATTGAGGTATATTTATTTTTGATGTAAACTGAGACACCTCCACCTTTAGTCTCTGTCTGTGTAGTAACTGGCCTAAATTTGTGGAAGGCATTATAACCTTGCACTGTTGCTATGCTCTCTGCAGCTTTAAACCATGTCTTAGTGACTGCACCTACATCAGCATTCTCTAGGGTGAGGACAGTTTCTAGGGAGTGGAGATTTTTGTTTAGGCTTCTAGCATTGAGCAGTAATACCATTAGATTTTCTTGGTTTTGAGTTGCTATGTTGGAAGTACTTTCAGTTTGGCATTGCCTAAAAAAATAACTATGGGAGAAGACAATATTTAGCTTATACTTGAAAGCCTAGAGGGGAAGAGGTGCAGACCATCCCTGGCAAAGCAGTGTGGTCTGCTGACCATCTTCTTCCATGCTGTCAGATATGAACCCCCTTAAAATTACACCAAAAACTAAGCCAATTATTAAAGTCATTCATCTTTCATCCATATTGTAGCATTATCCTTGGAGAAGGTAAAATTCTCCTCAATGCTAGACTCATACTAGCCTGGGACACATATTCCAAGAGCTCCATGATGTCTCTCTTCATATAGTCTAGGGTGGTATGTCTCAGGTCATTTACACCCACATGGACTTCGCCTGAGTCATGCTGGTACTTGTGGTCCAGTGACTTGAGTTCATGCGTAATGTGGTGGATCCTAGCCTCTGATAAGCAACTGACCATGACTTTCTCCTTACTCAGCATGGTAAGAGGGACATCAGTGTGTCTCTCAATGGAGTCTCCAATGAACAGAATTTTGGACTGTGTGGTGGCTTGCCTTATAGTCTTAGAAGTAGAGACTCCATGAGATGTGACTGCATGTGTTCATGTGGGTGTTATTTTGAAAGAGTGTATTTGGGGCTGCTGAATGTATTTGTTATGTGTACTTCATCTACGAGGAATCTGGGGTTTAGGAAGGTTACATTTCAGTGCCTCAGCATGTTGAGGTCTATATGTCTGCTTGAATTGCATGTGAAGGGTGCAGCGTGTGCACTACTGACAACCTTATTGACATTAGGAGTAATTGTTTGTGAGAGCTTTGCCTCCAGTGACATTGTATAAATACATCTCTCACATACCATCAGTTTGCTTGAAAATTAACTGGTTGTCAGTAAAAATAAGGCAATTTCTACATTGCCACAAGATGCCCATATCCACCAAGCTGGTAACAAAGATAGTGGGAAAGTTCATATTCATGGCAACAGACACTTTTTATTGATTAGACAGTTGGAGTGAGAATACAAATCAATGTCAGGAATATCTGGTTTGCAACTCTGCAGACTGTGCTTGTCACTCCAAACTAGTTGTCCTGTGTGCAATTAGGTATTGGTGAAATTTCAATTGTGCTTTTGCAGGACAAATGTCACTCAAGGTGTTTGTGTCTATACAGGACGCTGTCAAACACTTGACAGGAAACTAATAAGTAACCCTGAAAATATAAGGATGAAGTATTTAGAAAGATATTCTGACGTTAGAAACAAATCAAGCAGTACTTACTGAAAACAAAGAAATAGCTTGTCAAGAATGATAAAAAGAGGGGAGTCACATGACTGGGTACTACCTGGCTACTACTAGTGCTGGTCTCACCACGGCTTCATTCTGCTGGGATACAATAAGCCTTTGCTTCTTCTCTCACCAGGAGCAAAACATTAGCACCAATCCCAATATGAGAAAAAGGCCACAGCCTGCTTGGTGATCCACAATTTTGTCCCAGATGATGCAAGGGTTGGTAGGCTTGTTGTAGCCTTTTCCTGGTAGATGCCTTGAATAGCAACCAGACTAAACAGCAACATCAAGCACAGGCACTCACCGCCCAACCGGAAACAGTCAGGAATCAATGCACTCTGCTCCTTCTGTCACCAGGACCAGAATATAAGCACAAATTCCAAGCTGCCACCTATGAAGCAGTTTTCTAGGCTTTCTGGGGATCAGCAGTCTCCAGAAAATAATGTCCCTGTGCGCCTTCTTTCACCAGGAGAAAACAGAAGTACTAATCCCAAGATGACTACTGAGTGGCAGAATGTGGGATCTCCAATAATCGGTGGTCTTGCAATAGACATTGCAAATTTTAAAGATAGATGGAAAAAGATGGTTAATATCCTAAGCACTGCAGTGTGCACTAGGCAGTTAGATATGAAGGAGAGGGTAACTTAAGCTTCAGCTATCTAAGTTTAGAACCACTAATTTTAAAAGAGAATGATAGATTGAAATGGGGTGGACATTTTGTATTCTGGTCTTATGGAATACAATGGAATGGCCAATAAATTTTAAATAGTTGAACGGGAATGATTTCATAAAAAAGATAATTTTGTGCTTATTCACAACAGCCAATGAAAGGAGAGAGGGAAGGAGATATGTGGTCAAATTAATGTAAGGGGCAGGCAGCTAGAAAGACAGTTGAGTTTAAAAACACAACAGCACCAGAGGGTTAGGTTGGGAAAATTTTCTGTTTGAGTCACAAGAGACACAGCTGTGTTCTCTTTCCTAGCTTTAATCTGCAATTAAAAGCAGAATACAAGTAAAACATGGTGGAAAGAAAACAATTACAACATACAAAATAGAAAAAGCCAATAAAGTAATGCAAACTGCAAGAAAGCAAATGCAAACTAACCTTCCCTGCATAGAAGTGGCAGCACCCAAGTTTACTAAACTCAGGTCTAGCTGGAAAAACAAGTCACCCTAATGGACCCCTGGCATAAACAGACTATACAACATAAGGAAAAATTCCTGTCTAGAAGTAAGAGGGAGGTGCACAAAAGGGAAAAAAAACACTCATTAGTCTCAACAGACAAATTACAGAACTGGTCAACTCTTTAAAAGCTAAATATGAGACTAAAATAGCCACCCAACCAAAGGATAACCACAAAGCATTTTTAGTTATGTACAAAATCTTAAGGGAACGCTCAACAATGTGCCGAGTTGGCTGTATAGGGTACAACCTATACTCAGCCAGTAGAAATAGTAAACCTGCTGGCTAATAAATTCAGCTCAGATTTCACCTCCTCATCACCTCTGACAGAAGACAAAAAGGCAAATACTTCCAACCACCGCTGAAGGTATCGAAGGCAAGCAAAGGTCAATAATAAAGAAAAAACATTGATATACCACCAGAGCAGTCCAAACTCCTTGAAATTCAAATGAATGATTTGATTCCAAATGAACAATTTAATAAATTCATTGCTTACATTTCCTGCTCTATTAGTTGAAGTTCAAGTTTAAAGTTATAGAAGTGGTGGCTCCAACTAATAGAGCAGGAGATGTAAGCAATCGCATGGAATTACGTGAAGTTAACGGGACAGTTAATATGCAAGCACATCATCGACCTGGCTTAAATAGTGTTGTTCCATTGAAACCCATACTAAAAGCCAGAAGGAATATTATTATTAGACACAAATAAGAGGCTTGCTTGTATCCTGATTATATGGTTGGTAGATGGTACATATCTTATCCAATGGAGAGCTAACTTGTTTAACGATTGCCATTGGCTTTGATCAAAAGAGGTGTGTGGAAAAGAAGAGAAGTGATTGGGGTGAATCCCGACTACCTGTTTGGTTGTTAATTTGACATTGTCTCCTATGGAGAACTAGCATTATCACCATAGCCATTGGTCCTGAATCCAAGGGGGATGACAGAAGCAGAGAAATGATTGGTTGGTGTATCTTTTAAAAATATTATCCGCGGAGATATGTTTTACGATCTGAAGAAGGCTGAATAGCCGAAAGCGCTGATCGGATTTTGTTTTACTACTTTTATATCTAGCCTATGTTTTGTTTGTTTTATTAAATTGTTCATTTGAAATTAAATCATTCATATGAATTTCAAGGAGTGTGGACTGCCGTGGTGGTATATCAAAGTTTTTTCTTTATCCTCATCACCTCTGGTCACTGCTCATAAAATGCCCACTACCTTTTCCTGTTATCACAAAAGAAAAGGGTCTTCACTTCATTCTCAAAAGTCAGAAACATGGCATCAATGGGCCCTGATTGAATCCCAGGGTACCTATTAAATAGCTTGAAACATGACCTAGCAGAATGACTTGGATCTCTATTTAATCACAGTCTCCAGACAGGCTATATTCCAGTAGAATGGAGGACAGCAGCATGTTTACCTCTGCACAAGAGAGGACCATCAATGGACACAGGAAACTACTGACCCACAAGTCTGACCAGCCTCATATGCAAGGCTATGGAAAGGATAACCATGGACCTAATTAAAAATGACATAGGAAATCTCCAGACTCTAGAACCTATCCAGTTTGGCTTTGTCCAGAGGAGATCCTGCCTGTCCAATCAGGAGGACTTCTTGAGAAGGTCAGCAAGACCATGGATGAGGGTAGGACAATTCATATTGCCTATCCTGATATGGCCAAGGCATTTGACACAATACCCCACTCGGGTATTATAGATAAACTCATAAAATTGGGCATAAACCTCTACATCACAAGATGGATAGCAAAATGGCTCAAGGATAGGACACGCTATTGGAGTGGGGAATCCATGTCCAGCAAGAGGCCAGTCACCAGTGGAGTACCAGAGGGCTCAGTGCTAGGCCTCATCCTGTTTTGGATATACTTCACACTTGTCAAGGCAAATGCAAATGGTCTTTAGCTGATTAAGTTTGGCAATGAATGCAAGTTTTGGGCAATCAATGACTCTCTAAATGATATTGATATCCTACAGAATGGTCTGACACAGACTAATGATTGGTATCAGAGCCATGGCCTCAATCTAAATGTGAAAAGTGCATAATAATACCCTTTGAGAA
Organism: Protopterus annectens; assembly: GCF_019279795.1. Taxonomy (NCBI): domain Eukaryota; kingdom Metazoa; phylum Chordata; order Ceratodontiformes; family Protopteridae; genus Protopterus; species Protopterus annectens. Next base: position 1,584,274,279 of record NC_056726.1, read on the forward strand.
ATCAAATACTCCTTCAAATTATGAAATTGATAGCACCCCCTCCCCCAAAAGTGGACCCAGTGGGTGAAAGATCTGGGTACTCAGATAGATAGTAATCTGAATTTTGACCACAGTGTGAACATGGTGGTGAGAAAATCCTTTAATATGGCTCAGCTTGTAAGTAAGGGCATAACATCTAGATCTAAGAAAGTCGTTATACCTATGTACTTTGCCCTCTTCAGATCAAGAATCAAGTACAATACGCCCTTTGGCATGTAACTCACCAGGCACCTTTAACAGCTGGGGCATCCTCAGAGGTTTCTCATCAAAAAATGCATTGTATAACCAACATGTCTTATGCAGACCGATTAAAAGCTCTGTCACTATATTCAGTTTCCTACCAATTACTGAGTGGTGACCTGTGCCTGACCTACAAGGCAGTCTTTGACCCATCTCTTATGGAAATGTTGCTTATGCGTAGAAGTGACTGCACATAGATTATCCACTCCAAATATATAAATCTGATCTCTGACATTAATAGATCATGATGGAGAGACAAATATGTGGCCCAGATATTGCCCCTCCTCTGGACTAGGCTTCCTATTCATATAAAGCAGAGCCCTTCCCTGACCATCTTCAAGTGCAATCTGGACCAGTGGATTGGAAATTGTATATTCACTCCTGGAATACTGCCCATGTCTCTTAAGTACAGAGGCAGTCAGAAAAATTGTCAAAATCCCACTTGTTGACCCTTGTTATCATCTTCAAGGGATCATAAATTGGGTAAAATCAGGGTAAAACTGGCAAGGCTTCTAAGGGTTCTTGAGCCATTAGCATAGTAATCTCCTATAGACCAACAAACCTATTAACTTTGTAGAGGCTGCTGAAGTAAAGTCACATATCTCAAGCAAAAACTAAGAGATGTGAGTAGCTATCATTCTAAGTCTTTTGGATTAAGCACTTGGGCTTCAGACCAGTTGTTTTACATTAGGAAGGTTTGTGGCATGCACTGTGGTGGCAGGACAGGTAGCTTACATCCTTCTAAGTTGGGAACTGCTGACTGAGAGCTCAGTGTCTGTTATTCTAAAAGTGTATTAGTTCTGGTTTAAGCACTTGGGCTTCAGGCCAGTTATTTTACATTAAGAAGGTTCGTGGTCTGCACTCTTGTGGGAGGAGAGGCTGGACTCTGCCCTTCTGAGTTGTGAATTTCTGGTTAAAGGTTTATAGTGCCTGCATATTTGAACTGTTTCTTACTGAAATTGGTACACCTTGTTTGCTGTAGCATAGACTAGATCCAGGCGTGCTGAATCTAGTTTTGTTTGTATGCTTGTTGTTTGTTTGCTTGTTATTTCCCCTGGAACGCTAATTCCACCTAAAACGCGGCTTTTCAGCACTTCTGTGGATCCCTAGTGATATCTGCATTGCTACTGTACTTATTTCCTTGTTTCACTTGAAAGAAAGTTACTGTTTGTCGTTTTTGCATTTAAGTTACCTGTAACACATTGCACTTAAGTTACCTGGCACTTGCACACTAAAGCAATTATATAAGTCAACACTAAAAAATTAAAAGCACTACACCCTCACAATCTCCCCTTGAGTACCTTGTTCCCCATTGGCCCTTGTTTTCAATTATAAAGGAATTCCCAATACTATTCTAGCATGTCCAAAGGTCAGTTGTCAATCTCCTCTCTGGTCCAGCTGGTGAATCTGGGAATCTTGAGGCAATGTTACAACTGCCTCATGTACACAGACAACCCTCTCCTCCTCCCAACAAATTCCAACACATGTGAGAGATGCAACCATATAGCCAAACTGGAGGCTAAGTTCTCTCAACTCAGTGCTAGCATAACCAGTCAGGAGGAGAAGGAAACCACACTCACTACAATTCCAGACTCACATAGACCTACCAAGACAGCAAACCAAACACATAATCACACAAAAACATACTCGGAGGCTCTAAATAAAGATCTGCCTAAGCAGCAGAGACCTCCAAAGCAGACACCCAAGCAACCGCTACCCCAAAACAAAACATGTGCAACACATATCTCACAAAGCCAGTGTGCCGAACAGTCACAGCCCTTAAGGCTAAACAACACACCTGATACACTTGTAATAGGTGACTCTATCGTCAGGCACACTGACGTCCTGCTCACCAGGCTGAACAAGGAGAAGATCACGGTGAGCAGCCTGTTGGGCGCTAGGATCTGCCACATAACACAAGCACTCAGGTCATTCCAAGGCAAGTACAAATATGACTCAGTCATTGTCCATGCTGGTGTGAATGACCTGAGCCTGGACTACATGAAAAGATACATAGAGGAGCTCTCTGAGCATGTAGCCCAGGCCGGTATGACCCTGACCTTGAGTAGCATCTTACCCTCACCAAGAATGATGCCACAATATGAAGACAAAATGATCAATTTCAACAATTGGCTTAAGTATTGGTGTCATTCAAAGGGGATCCAATGCCTGTCAGCCTGGGATGATATGCTCGACAAGCCACGATGCTTCGCTAGGGACAGCTTGCATCTGTCACCCCTGGGCTTTCGGATATTGGCAAAGGCTCTTGCTTCCCCCATAGTGCCTTTTTTAGGCAAGGCTCAAAAGACAAACCCACCTCCATAGGTATCACAAGGGATAAGAAACTAAGAGTAATGATACTCAACGCCAGAAGTCTAAACCTCAAGATGCATGCACTCGAAACTTTCCTTAGCATGGAGAACATCGGTATCTGTGCAGTAACAGAAACCTGGTTCAGGGCTCCCGGGAGCACCCCAGCACTACCAGGTTATACCTCATACCATGCTTTTCAGCCCCAAAACTTGGAACGAACCACAAAAGGAGGGGGAGTATCAATATTCATTAAAGATACCCACACCTCCAGGTTGGTGGCACAACACGAAGCATCAGAGACTATCCATGTGCAACTAACAGTGGGTAAAACTGCCTTCCAGTTTATAGCCTGCTACAGACCACCCTCTCAAACCCAGGAACCCCACTCGGCCTTCCTGAGAACACTGAAAAATATGAAGGTCTCTCCAAACACCATTATATTGGGTGACTTCAACTACCCAAACATAGACTGGGAGCATTACTCTAGCTCTAACACCTTAGCACAAAGGTTCCTAGAATTCATTAACTCAAATGCTATGGAACAACTTGTTACCATTCCCAGAAGAGGGGAAAACATACTGGACCTGATCATCACCAACATGGGGACTCTATGCTCCAGACCAGAAGTGTATCCCTCACTGGTAAAATCAGACCATAAACTAATCTCACTGGATATTCACATCCCGACCGGACCCCCTGCCCAGAAAACTACAGAGAAAAACATCTCTAAAGCAAATTTCACACTCCTCAAAACCGAGGTGGAATCCGTCAAAGCCCCCTGGCCTGTGGAAAATACGGCCCAGACCGCAGAATCTTTTATAAATGCATTCTATGAACACCTTCAGGAATGCATGGATCATGCAATCCCAAATAAAACCAAGACCCAATCCTCCAAAAGCAGACGTCCTGTCTGGTGGACCCCAGCCATAAACAAACTATACAATAGAAGGAGGAAGCTACTACATGATAGAGCAAAATCCCAAAAAGGGAAGGCATCTCTGATCAGTATTAGCAAAAAACTACGGGCACTCATAAAATCGTCTAAGGCCAGCTTCCAGAGAAAAATTGCACAGGACACTAAGGATAATCACAAGGCTTTCTTTAGTTATGTTAGGAACCTGGGTGGTAATTCCCAGATATGCTCAGAATTAGTCCAAAATGACAAAAAATACACTGAACCCACAGACATTGCCAACATCCTAGCTGACAGCTTCAGCAAACTCCCCCTCCTTCCCACCAAAAGGGCAAATATCTATCCCAGCAGAGTGCTGCCCCCCTGACATCTCTGATGCTCAGGTAAGAGCCGCCCTCTCCAAAGAAAAAACAAAGCATCAATGGGACCAGACGGTGTCCCGGGCTGCGTCCTACATGAACTCCAAGAAGAGCTAAACCCAAACATAAAGCCACTGTTCAATCTCAGCCTTACTACAGGATATGTACCCAAAGAGTGGCGCACAGCAACAGTGGTCCCTCTCCACAAAGGTGGTGCCTCAATGGACCCTGGAAACTATCGCCCCATAAGCCTGACTAGCTTGGTCTGCAAAGCTATGGAAAGGATCATCATGGACCTCATAAATAAAGATATTGGGGACCTACAGACACTGGATCCTACCCAGTTCGGCTTTGTTAAGGGCATATCCTGCCTCTTAAACCTGGTCAACTTCTTTGAAACAGTCACCAAGGCCACTGACGAGGGGAAGGTGGTCCACACAGCCTACCTGGACCTCGCAAAAGCCTTCGATACAATACCCCACTCGGGCATTATAGATAAGCTCACCAGCTTAAATATAAACCCCTGTGTCACTAGATGGGTTGCAAACTGGCTCAAGGACAGAACCCACATGGTTAGAATTGCTGGAGCCATGTCAGACTCCAAACCAGTTACAAGTGGCATCCCACAAGGCTCAGTCCTGGGACCTCTCTTGTTCGGTATATATTTCTCGGAGGTACAGGCCAACATGGAAGGACTGTGGCTGACCAAGTTCACAGATGACTGCAAACTGGGTGCCATAATCAACTCTCCAGCCAACACATGCATCCTCCAAAAGGGCCTCATAGAAACAGACAATTGGTGCCAGAGCCATAGCCTCAAACTAAATGCCAAAAAGTGTATAGTCATCCCCTTTGGCAAAAACAAAGTGCCCACAAATTACCACATAGGTGGTAATCCATTAAGTACAGAAGAAGTAATTAGGGATCTGGGGACCCAAGTTGATAGCAATCTCTCATTTGACAACCACGTGGCCAAAGTGGTTAGAAAAACATTTTATATAGCCCACCTAATCATGAAGGGATTCACATCTAGATCAGGGGACGTCATCGTGCCTCTTTACTCATCCCTCATCAGGCCCATAATCGAATACAATGCCCCTTTTGGGATGTACCATACCAGACACCTGCAGCAACTGGAAAGACCCCAAATGTACCTCACCAAGAGGATCAAAGGGCTCAAACAGATGCCATAGGCTGCCCGGTTAAAGAAACTCCAGCTCTACTCAGTGGCATACCGCCTGCTCAGAGGCGATCTGTGCCTGATGTATAAAGCCATGTCCAACTCGGAATTAAGGGACATGCTGCACCTCAAAAAATCCAAATCCCATCGAGCTACGCGCTCGAGAGACTTGAACCTCAGCACTGAAATAAATAGGACATGCTGGAGGGACAGATTCATAACCCAGAGGCTCCCTTCACTCTGGAATAAAATCCCAGTCCAGGTTAGGCAGAGTCCCTCATTGACTCTCTTCAAGAGGAATCTTGATGAGTGGATGGGAGAGCGTAGGTTTACCCCGGGTATCACTTCTGTGTCACTGTTAGACAGAGGCACAGTATACTAACCTCGAAAAAGGGCATAGCAAAATTAATTTAAAATGGGTGGCGAAAGCCAAACATACTCTGGCTAGTCTTATAAATGCCCTAGGGCAGATAGCCTAGTATGAACCTATGAACATATGAACCTATAAAGTAAATTAGAATTTAATTATTTTTACTGCTAAAAAGATTCATAGGGTCCCCATTGTGAGGGCCATATTGAAGAAGCCAGACTAAGAAAAAGACCGTGGGGGGTATTCATAAACATTACCATAAGTTATACATCTTGTGTACACCTCACAGTACACTTTTGGAATTCAGAGGCAGCCCTAACATGGCATTCTGGCATGAAGATGTGCAACACTGCATTAGGCTGTCTCTCAGATCTTGCTGCATGCTAATAAGACAGTCTATGGAAGCGGCATGTGCTAATTAGCCATGTTTTGCCTCCCATAGAACTATCTCCAGGTTGGCATTAACACATGGAGTCATTCATAACATCACTTGGACATGTAGATTAACAGGGCTCCTCCTCCCACACTGTGGTACTCAACACAGCCAAAAGGCTATTTTAGCTATCATGGAAGAGGAAAGCAGTGGGGAGTTTAGCAGTAAGGTAGGGTCAGGTGGTGTGTGAGTGAGTGTATGCAAGGGGCTGCACTGCATGAGTGTTTGTGTGTGTGTGTGTGTGTGTGTGTGTGTGTGTGTGTGTGTGTGTGTGTGTGTGTATGTGTGTGTGTGTATGTGTGTATGGGAATGGATGAACGGAGGAGTGCTTTTGTGCTATCAGATGAGAAGGCATGTGTGTGTGTGTTTATGAGTGTATGTGTGTGTGAGTGTGGGTTGGGGTGGCTGTCATACCTCCCCACACCTCTAGACTAATAAGCATAGTCTACAAAAATTGGTGGAAACTACTAGCCTAGCCATCAGAGATAACTGTACTACAGGGATGGGGGACCCTAACCACCAGGGCTTACTTAATGCAACTTGTGTTGTATTGGCACTTAAAACCAGTGTGGGGATTTGGAAATGGGAGCAGTACAACAGGGATTACTTTATAAGACTTGTGCCTTAACAGAACATAACCCAGTACATGGATTTGGGTGAGGAACACTAGTCATTAGGAATAGTCTCATTGGAGTGTCAAAAGTGCACACTAAATAAAAGTTGCAGGAACCAATGGATAACAGTGACTGTTTAAATAAAAAAAGTTAACGAAAGGAAGAAAGGGATATAAAGTGTGCACCCTTAATACAAGGGTACACTACACTGGCCCACTACACTAACCTATAAGTTAAGTACCTGGGCAGTAAAGGCAGAGCAGATGAGAAAGCTTGAGGTAATTGAAATGAAGCACTTGAGAAGGGTAGCAGGATGCACACTGTGGGAAAGATGGAAAATGAGGACATAAGAGTAAAAGCCAAAGTAGCTCCAACTGGAGAAAAGATCAAAGAGAACAGATTATGGTGGTTCGGGCACAAGTGCAGAAAAGCAGAGGACAATCTGATGAAGAAGATTTGGAACAGACAGGAAGAAGGTAAAAGGAAACGAAGGTGTACAGCAAAGACGTGGATGAATTGTGTGAGAGTTGATCTGTGACAGTCAAGTAGGAGTGGTGAAGAAGGCAGGAGTGTGGAAATGAATCAAGAGAAATGGTGACAGTGAACATGACACCTCGACCCCATGTAAAAGATGGGACAAAAGGGGGGCTGTTAATGATGATGATGATATGCTTACTTCCCATTTCTTGTCTACAAAAAGCATTGTCATCACATACAATCATCTTTTGAATTAAATTAATCCTCCCATTAAGGGTATGAATTTTATTTGACCATTTGAGAAGAATCAGCATGACCTAAGAACAAATCTTCTTGTAGTTATCCTTTCAATTGTTCCTCACAGGTCTCTACTCTTACACTTAAATATTTGTTACCTACTACCCAAGATATCTACTCTTCTCCAATATTTCCTTTCCTCAGCCCTACTCTTAGCTATGCCATTTTACTCAATTTACATTGTAAACCTAATTCCTTCTTAAAATGTTTAAAGATCTCCCAGACCCAAGGAAGAACTTGATCTAATCTATCAGTCATCCAGAAACAGCTGAAAATCTTCCATTTACAATGCATTCACAGAAAAAGTTTCTTAATTCTTTGGGCTAACACTTCAATTGCTATTAAGAATATAGATGAAAAGAGTGAACAGCCTTGCATGTGCCGCTACATATAAGTGAACCATTACTGATTTCACCAATCTCTGCTAATTGGGCTATAGGTTGATTATATAAGGCTGCAATATACTTAGTGAACTTTGTACCAAAGCCTACCTCCATTAAATTTGCAAATAAAAAGGGCTATGCCCGCATGTTAAAAGCTTTCTTAATGTTAAAAAAGTTTGACTCAGTAGTTTTCCACCATCTCTCTTCTTTTAAATGAACTCCTTATGCTCTTTATTGATAATTCTAGGGAGGACTCTTGCTATCTTTTTTCAGTAAAATTGAAGCCCGACCTTTGGCATGTAAATTGATAACAGAGATAGTCTATACACTCCAGGATTAAATATGTAGCGTCACTTGTTTGTGATCATCATTCTCTCTGCCTCTCTCTCTCTCTATGGTAAAGATCTGTAGAACTGATGCAATCACCCTCAAATTAAAAAAAGTGCCCGGGAGCACTTTGACCAAAGTGCTCCATTGTGCTAAGTTAAACTCTCTGACATCCCATCCTTCCTTGGGGCCCTCAATTTTTTAATCTGCTGAAGGCCTGCATCACTTCCATCAGCTATATATCCATTGCAGTTTCTTGTCTCTCTAATACAGCCATCTCCCCCTTTCAACTCCCACCTGATTATCATTTAAACTACTTTTTCAGTTACTGCATTAGTTGATATAGAAATCCAAGTGTAAGCATTCTAGGTCCATATTGTAATTCCAAGACTCTTAAGTGAGAGCACAAGAATTAAAAAACAAAAACATTTAGACATTCTGTAAATACAGGAGAGCAACAAATGTCAAACCTTTGCACTCTGAACTTCCCCATGTGGGGGACAACCCCCACATCCCCAAATACTATATATGAAAATCTCAGGATCACCATACCCTAGAGCAAAGGGAATATTCCATGAAACAGTGACTTTGGACTTGGATCACATTTTTTCCTGTCATTCAGTATACGGATTCTGGAAGTATCTCAAATAGTTACCAAAATCCCACATGCTCTGTTTCATACTCTCCTTGTCCAACTGTGTCTCACTATCCTTCTCCCTCCAAGGTGTTATTATTTTTCCTCACCCACCTACTAAAACTTTTACTTACTTATCAGACCTGTTACTATAGCTTTCTCCTCTCTCTCTCTGAAATACAAATAACAAGACCCTCAAAATGGTTGTCTATTTCCACCTGATCTCTATCCCTGCCTACCTCGTTAATCTACTTCTACTTGTAACTAGTGGAGATGAGTCTCATATTTGTATATCCCATTATATCCAGTCCTAGCCTAATAACTGACCGATGTCTTACTTTATTGAATCTCACCCATTTGCATACTTGGCCCTTCCAGCCACCTATTAATGTTCAAAATAGTGTTCAAAATAATTTTTCTGACTTGTACAATTCACATTCCCCCAAGATTTTATCTAACTATAAATATAAAAAGTGTAAAGCTCACTACTAACGCAACGGCTAGTAAAGAAAATCTGTAATGGAAAAAATCAAGCTGTAGCTCCACAGCTGTAACAATATCTCTTTCACAAAACTTTAAGTGGAATAAATCAAACCTTTCTGTCCAGTTAGATAGAACAAATTCCACCAGAAGAAATGTAATTTTCAAAGACCATTCGGTCCTATTTTATTAAAAGTTAAAAGCTCAAACGAGCATATATAGAATTCAAAAATTCAAAAATTCATGGCTTGTGTCCAATTCTTAGATTAAAACCTTGGTATGGAAGAAAAACTTCTTTTGGCAGATATTTACCACAATAGCATATGGAATTACAGGCCACAAAATCCTCAGCTACTGCGGATCTTCTCTGTAAGAAATTAATCAATTGCTAAACTGCAAGTAGCGTAAATAAACACGCTGTCAAGGACTGAATGCGGCTCGAGTGCCTTGCAATACGTGGATATAAAATGTTCCTGTAAGTAGTATTAACTAGTTCAATTGCCTGTAAAGTCCCAAAATAACTCGATAAGCGCTTTCGGTAAAACCTTCTTCAGATCATATCAAACAGGGACTCAAACTTTTCTTTTAACAAAGATCTCAGCCAATAAGCTTCCAGATAGCAGATGGCACCTTTTTTCAAAGAAAAGTACAGCCAATGATTTTACTATTGGTACAACACACCTTCTCTTTACGTAATACTAGGTCTCCTAGTTTTTAAAATAGGCTTTAAAGGTATGACAACATTCAAACCTGGAGAGCAGTCTGCTCGTAAATTAATAATCCACCTTGTTTCACATAATTCAGTATTGTTAGTAATGTCTCCTCGCTTGATCTTACTATGAATCTGATCAATAGCTTTAAAGTTAAAACTATGGTTCGGAAAGTTCTTAATATGAACTGCTAGTGCATTGTGTAAATCTGCCTTGCGTATATCATTCAAATGTCGCAATATCTTCTTTTTAAAAATCTGATTTGTTTTTCCAACATAGAATGAAGTGCAATTTCTACAAGTTGCCAAATAAACTATGTTCTTAGTAGTACAGGTCACTTTGCATTCAAAAATATATTCACGATCTGTATTTGGATGTCTGAAAACATTACTTTTATCTATATGCCCACAAGCCATGCAATTGTCACATGGAAAAGTCCCTTTTCTTCCTATTGAAATTGATTTTCCAAAACCATCCTTAGTACATAAAAGCCTTTTAATATTTTTTCTATTTTTATAGCCATAACGTGGTGCTTCACCCACTATTTTGCAAAGATTAGAATCTTGAGTTAAGATCAGCCAGAATTTGGAGATGATCTCTTTAACTTGTTTATTATCTGTGCTAAATGTTAGCATTAATCTTGCAGGTTGTACATTCATATTGGTGTCTTGTCCTGTAGACACTGCAGAATTACTGCAGGAGTTTCTGACTATGGCATCATTCATTTCTTTTTTCTGGAAATTGCTTAGTGTTTGAGCAGTCTCTTGTTGAGAGTATCCATGCCTTAAGAGACGTTCCTTCAAATCCATGGTTTCCTGTTGTACAACCTCCTTCCTTGAGCATCTTTTAGTAATTCTCGATATTTCATTTTTCATTATATTTTTGGTAATGTGTCTTGGATGGATGCTGTTCCTATGGAGGTAATGATTCCTCCATGTTGTCTTCCTAAACAAAGATGTCTCTAAATCACCTGCATCATTTCTGTTAATGCAGACATCAATAAAACTAATCTGATGTCGTGAATGTTCACTTGTCAGTTTCAAAAAAGAAGTAGTTCCATTTAAATATTGCAAAAATAGTTCAAACTGCATCTCATTACCTTCCCACAATAAAAAGAGATCATCTACAAAACGGCCAAAAAATTTGACACAATGAAACCATGGGTTTGTGGGGCTGAGAATATATTGTCTCTCCCAATCCGGTAAAACAATGTTAGCATAACTATTAGCACAGGGGGTGCCCATGGCTACCTCCCATTGCTGCCAGTAAATATCTTGGCCATAGGTGAAAAAATTGGTTTCAAGTATGATTTCTAATAAAAAGCAAATTAAATTTGTATTTTTATAATTAATGCTTGCTCCAATAACTTTCCTAACAGTTTCCAACCCAATATGTATTTGGAATAGAGGAAAATAAGCTTGTAACATCCATTGGTATCAACAACAGATTACTCTTGTCATTAGTTGACTGCATAACTGTATTTAATTTCTTTAGAAAGTCATCAGAGTCCCGTAGTGCAGGGTATATTAACTAACAAGGTTTTCAGTTCTTTTTCGACAAAGGGTGACATTGTTTCTGTTATCCAGCCTTGGCCAGCTACTATTGGTCGAAGTGGTGGATTACTGATGCTCTTGTGTATTTTCGGTAGCCCACTGATAGAAGGGATGGTAGGATGATCAATTTTAAAGAAATCATACTGTTCAATATCTATGCTACCTTCCAGTAGCATGTAATACGGTTGATCTTGAACTTTCTTAATATGCAAATCAAGTACCTGAGAGCTGACTAGCATATACGTTGTATGGTCTCCTAGCATAGTTTCCATTCCAGTCCTATAATTTTCTGAGGTAAGTATTACAATACTTCCACCCTTGTCAGCTGGTTTCAGCACTATATCATCATTGTGTTGTAAATCAAGGATAGCCTTTCTTTCTTGTGGAGACACATTATGGAAATGCTTATTATCTTTGCCTCCTCTTATCTTTTCCACTTCATCACTACACATCCGAACAAATAAGTCGAGTGCTGGATGATTGGTCGGAACAAATGCACTAGGTTTTTTAAGTGCTTTATAACCATGCTTCGTATTTTCACTCGACTTATTTGTTCGGATGTGTAGTGATGAAGTGGAAAAGATAAGAGGAGGCAAAGATACTAAGCATTTCCATAATGTCTCTCCACAAGAAAGAACGGCTATCCTTGATTTACAACACAATGATGATATAGTGCTGAAACCAGTTGACAAGGGTGGAAGTATTGCAATACTTACCTCAGAAAATTATAGGACTGGAATGGAAACTATGCTAGGAGACCATACAACGTATATGCTAGTCAACTCTCAGGTACTTGATTTGCATATTAAGAAAGTTCAAGATCAACTGTATTACATGCTACTGGAAGGTAGCATAGATATTGAACAGTATGATTTCTTTAAAATTGATCATCCTACCATCCCTTCTATCAGTGGGCTACCGAAAATATACAAGAGCATCAGTAATCCACCACTTTGACCAATAGTAGCTGGCCAAGGTTGGATAACAGAAACTATGTCACTCTTTGTCGAAAAAGAACTGAAAACCTTGTTAGTTAATATACCTACTGTACTACCGGACTCTGATGACTTTCTAAAGAAATTAAATACAGTTATGTAGTCAACTAATGACAAGAGTAATCTGTTGTTGATAACAATGGATGTTATAAGCTTATTTACCTCTATTCCAAATACATATGGGTTGGAAACTGTTAGGAAAGTTATTGGAGCAAGCATTAATTATAAAAATGCAAATTTAATTTGCTCTTTATTAGAAATCGTACTTGAAACCAATTTTTTCACCTATGGCCAAGATATTTACTGGCAGCGATGGGAGGTAGTCATGGGCACCCCCTGTGCTAATAGTTATGCTAACATTGTTTTATCGGATTGGGAGAGACAATATATTCTCAGCCCCACAAACCCATGGTTTCATTGTGTCAAATTTTTTGGCCGTTTTGTAGATGATCTCTTTTTATTGTGGGAAGGTAATGAGATGCAGTTTGAACTATTTTTGCAATATTTAAATGGAACTACTTCTTTTTTGAAACTGACAAGTGAACATTCACAACATCAGATTAGTTTTCTTGATGTCTGCATTAACAGAAATGATGCAGGTGATTTAGAGACATCTTTGTTTAGGAAGACAACATGGAGGAATCATTACCTCCATAGGAACAGCATGCATCCAAGACACATTACCAAAAATATAATGAAAAATGAAATATCGAGAATTACTAAAAGATGCTCAAGGAAGGAGGTTGTACAACAGGAAACCATGGATTTGAAAGAACGTCTCTTAAAGCGTGGATACTCTGAACAAGAGACTGCTCAAACACTAAGCAATTTCCAGAAAAAAGAAATGAATGATGCCATAGTCAGAAACTCCTGTAGTAATTCTGCAGTGTCTACAGGACAAGACACGAATATGAATGTACAACCTGCAAGATTAATGCTAACATTTAGCACAGATAATAAACAAGTTAAAGAGATCATCTCCAAATTCTGGCCGATCTTAACTCAAGATTCTAATCTTTGCAAAATAGTGGGTGAAGCACCACGTTATGGCTATAAAAATAGAAAAAATATTAAAAGGCTTTTATGTACTAAGGATGGTTTTGGAAAATCAATTTCAATAGGAAGAAAAGGGACTTTTCCATGTGGCAATTGCATGGCTTGTGGGCATATAGATAAAAGTAATGTTTTCAGACATCCAAATACAGATCGTGAATATATTTTTGAATGCAAAGTGACCTGTACTACTAAGAACATAGTTTATTTGGCAACTTGTAGAAATTGTACTTCATTCTATGTTGGAAAAACAAATCAGATTTTTAAAAAGAGGATATTGCGACATTTGAATGATATACGCAAGGCAGATTTACACAATGCACTAGCAGTTCATATTAAACTTTCCAAACCATTGTTTTAACTTTAAAGCTATTGAACAGATTCATAGTAAGATCAAGCGAGGAGACATTACTAACAATACTGAATTATGTGAAACAAGGTGGGTTATTAATTTACAAGCAGACTGCCCTCCAGGCTTGAATGCTGTCATACTTTTAAAGCCTATTTAAAAAACTAGGAGACCTAGTATTACGTAAAGAGAAGGTGTGTTGTACCAATAGTAAAGTCACTGGCTGTAATTTTCTTTGAGAAAAAGGCACCATCTGCTATCTGGAAGGTTATTGGCTGAGATCTTTGTTAAAAGAAAAGTTTGAGTCCCTGTTTGATATGATCTGAAGAAGGTTTTACCAAAAGCGCTTATCGAGTTATTTTGGGACTTTACAGGCAGTTGAACCAGTTAATACTACTTACAGGAACATTTTATATCCACGTATTGCAAGGCACTCGAGCTGCATTCAGTCCTTGACAGCGTGGAAGCTTTATTTACGCTACTTGCAGTTTAGCAATTGATTAATTTCTTACGGAGAAGATCCGCAGTAGCTGAGGATTTTGTGGCCTGTAATTCCATATGCTATTGTGGTAAATATCTGACAAAAGAAGTTTTTCTTCCATACCAAGGTTTTAATCTAAGAATTGGACACAAGCCATGAATTTCTGAATTTTTGAGTTCTATATATGCTCGTTTGAGCTTTTAACTTTTAATAAAATAGGACTGAATGGTCTTTGAAAATTACATTTCTTCTGGTGGAATTTGTTCTATCTAACTGGACCGAAAGGTTTGATTTATTCCACTTAAAGTTTTGTGAAAGAGATATTGTTACAGCTGTGGAGCTACGGCTTGATTTTTTTCCATTAAATATGTTATCTAATGAGATGCCCTGCATTTCTACTCCCCCTTGAGAATGTAAACTTCTTTTTTATGGGCTTCTTCTGCATCTGTATGTCGGGACATCCCTCTTCTCTTCCCAGAAATGTATCACTTCTCTTGCTTTTTCATTTCTCTCCTTTCACCCAGATTTCCTGCTGAACTCTGAATTAACTATCACACTAAAAATCGCTTACTATTATTTCTCTGCCTGGGTGAGTCGGAGTGTTTTGCCATCTCTCTTAGAAGTTCTCAGAACTTCTGGATCATTAGCATTTAGACAATTAAGGCAACCAGTTACCGCCACCTACATTTCAGCATTGTTCACATGCCACAGAGACATATGCATTTCTTGTCCATTTAGGGGCCATAAACAAAAGTCCCCATTTCATCTGTGGCTCTTTAAAATAAACTAGCAACCTATATATTAATTAGTGGGACTCAGCACTAAATTTAAGCACTGGGTCTTCCACAAATTTAAGCACTGATACACTGCTGCATGAGGATGTACAAAATGTCAGAAGAGAAGTCAAATAGAAATAGAAAGCAAACCACATAGATGGGGACAGTTTTGTTTGGTAACAACATTAATATTCTATGACAAGGCAATTCAAAACAGCAATATTTATGTAGCTTGTGTCTCAAAAAATCAAAAGCAAAAACGAGATGAAAAGAGTAGCAGATAATGAATGGCTCAGATGTTATTTTCATTAGGAGGATATTCTAGCCCTTTCATTATTATTTGGATATACTAGAGTATTTTTGATGCATTTTTGCAGTGTTGCCTATACTCATGAATATGTTTTTAATTCACTTTGTGCTATCTACATTTTGTTTTAGTCTACTCAAACAAATAAATGCACAATATTCCAATTTATATTTATCAATAAACGGTATACTTTTCATTTTTTATTTTCACTTTCTTGAATAGCTAGTTTCACTAAACCAATGGCCTCTTCTCAGCAGAGCCCCAAGGTGGTGTACTTACTGATTAAGGGAAATTTGACCAGGGCACCAGGGAACTTCCTTTTCTCTTTTCAATAAGTCCCATGGGATCTTTAACATCCAACAAGTAAAACACTCTGAGTGATTCAAGGATAAGTGAATAGTTTAATCAACACTCAAATACAGGTAGAATACAGGTTGAATGTTTTCATTCTTGTAGCCAATGGACTTTATCAAAACGTTGAACAAACACTATCTAAATTTAAATAACAAAGCAAAAGTCATGTGATACCTATCCAAATAAGTAAAAACAATTATCTCCAATAAATCTATTAATGAGACTAATCTAAATAAAATCATTTAATAAAATAGTGTTTTTTTAAGAAAGGGAGCGGCAAAAATAAAATAATTTAAGCATGGATATTGGGCCATTTTAAATGTATCTGCTACTCAGTCTCTGCATTCCAAATGTTTTTCACAAAACCCATTGAACTTGTTAAAGTCAAGCGTTGTCCAGATTGAAAAAACAAATATTTTTTTTGAAATCAGGAAGTATTTGGCTGTGCTTATAAAGTACATTATCTGAATTTTCATTCTTAATATCATGATGTTCTTAAATATGAGCTCAGTTTTCCCTGCATACAAACAATCATAAACCAAACACTTGGCGACTAATACTGTGAGTTGAAGATACTGCCAATGTGACTTGAGAGGATAGGACTTCATGAGTTGTATTTGATGCACGTCATAAAGACACCTCAGAACAGCAAACAATTCCTAAACAGTACTATAGAATATGTGCATGATCATTACACCCAGCATTGAAATAAATGATGCACTACGCTGGATGGCATCCATTCACTTGCACACAGACTGATAGATGGTGTCAAATTCATCACAGTACATACATAGCCATTGTACCAAAGAGTCAAACGAATGATACTCTGAGCAGGTCTTAAGGGCACCATTCATTCACTTGAGCACAGAATGACAAATTATGTCACTCAGACTCTGTAAGGTGTAGCCTCAGTAAATTTTGATAGGATACACATCCTGGTAACATTGTTACTTTCATTTATAATTTTACTGCAACATATTCTTTATTTGCATCTATTTTGGCTTCATTCTTTGCAGCTAATACCTTAACATTATGGAGTTCCAGCATGAAGCAGACTACAGTCAGGCTGTATTTAAATCAGGGTAGCCCACACTTATAAAAGTTCTTCATCTATAGCTACCATGCATTTACAATAACAACATCTATATTCTCTTACCTTTGTTATGTTATGTTTCACAGAGAGCTCTGTAATAATGTATATGTATTAAATATTTGCCAGACAGTGACTACATTAAATACCAGAAAGAGGAACTTGGACAAGAAGAAAAGTCTGACCTAATGGAAAAATGCAAACTTCAAGTTATAAGGCTGCTTGAGGTCATATGTGTACCAAATCCATTTTGTCAGTGGCTCGGGAGGTAGTACATTACACCTGGACTTGATGTTGGAAGGGCAGAAAGCTGTAGGTTTTATTTCTATATCAAGATTTTGCATTCATTCACCAGCACTAATACTGCAGTGTGGGAATAAGGATACACTATACTCCTGAGTGTGCCATACCGCATTCATTCACAGGCTCTAATATTGCATTATACATAAGGGATACACTGTAATTCTAAGTGTTCCACACTGCATTCATCCACCAGCACTAATAATACAGTGAGGCATAAGGGTTACACTGCACTCCTGAATGCGCCATATTACATTCATTCACCAGCATTAATACTGCAGTGTGGCATACGGGATAAGTTGTACTCCTGAGTGAGACATACTGCATTCCTTCACCAGCACATATACTGCAGTGTGGCATGCGGGATATGCTGCACTCCTGAGTGATCCATACTGCATTCATTCACCAGGACTAATACCGCAGTGTGGCATATGGGATATGCTGCACTCCTGAGTATGCCATACTGCATTAATTCACAAGAACAGACACTGCAGCATTAAGGATATGCTGCATTCCTGACTGTATCATACATAGGAATAATTTGTAAACTGAAGTCCCTTCTCCTGAAGATGATGTTAGCTGAGATGGTTGCAAAAGAGGACAGAGCACTTATGGCAGAAAATTTGGAGGTTGCATTAACTTTATTATAAAAAAAATACAAACAAAGCGTAAGCGTACCCTGTGTTATCTAAAGATTCAACTAAGAAAATATTAAGAAATATTTTTAAATCTCAGAGTATTCTGACAAATTTTATGATTGACATCTCTTACATAAAATAAAATGGTATCAAACCATTCAAATTCTCCAAAATGCATACATTCAAAACAGCATAATATCTTGTGAGATAAATGCATTATTCTTAAGTGCATAAGAAGCAAATTTCAAGTAAATATCAGATCTGAAAGGGATGTCTACATTTTCAGAATTTATGCATTGCAAAAAAAGTTACAAGATTTTTTTTGCATTCTGTAAACATATGCAAGCAATCTCTTCTTTTTCACAAGTACACTTCCTCTCCCAAATATTCTAGGTAACTAAACCTATAAATATATGTTAAGCCTTTAGAGCGCCATTTTTAAAATCCCTCTGCTCTGGCCAAACGTCCCTAGCTTTCTGGGTTGTGTGTGGACCCCTCTACGTCCTGTGTGGAGTCACAGCCTGTCCCTATATTTGAACCCCTGTAAAGCTAATAGTATCCTACTGAACAGTAGGGAAAATCAACTTTGAAGTCCTTCAGGATCTACCTGGACCCTCTACATTTCAGCCTCTCAGTCCTCTACGTCCTGTGTGGAGTCACAGCCTGTCCCTATATTTGAACCCCTGTAAAGCTAATAGTATCCTACTGAACAGTAGGGAAAATCAACTTTGAAGTCCTTCAGGATCTACCTGGACCCTCTACATTTCAGCCTCTCAGTCCCCTACGTCCTGTGTGGAGTCACAGCCTGTCCCTATATTTGAACCCCTGTAAAGCTAATAGTATCCTACTGAACAGTAGGGAAAATCAACTTTGAAGTCCTTCAGGATCTACCTGGACCCTCTACATTTCAGCCTCTCAGTGTAGGTGTTATCCTACAATATATGTATGTCTAAATATAACCTTGCGAGTGCATTAACTTTAAATTACTGGTGTCTGCAATAAATTAACTATTTTGTAAGGGCCACCACACCCATTGACCTTCTCCTTCTACCATCTCTTGACCAACTTATCCCCCCTTCTCCTACTATCTTAGTGGAGTTAGTGCTTGCCCTGCATTGTCCACTAGAGGGTAGCGGAGCGCAGGCTTTGGATACCTTCTCTCAATGGTTGTAGAACCCAACTAGCCCTGTAGACCAGCCAGACCCTGTTATCTGTGCTTGTTCTCTCTATTCACCCCCCCATCCCATAACTGCTTGAAAGGTACTATCCTAAGTAAATCTGGGAGCTTTACTTAATAGATACCTGTGACTATCACTTCCTCTGACTATCACTACTTCTGGTACTGGCCCCTCAATTATTCCCTCTGTATTAACCTCCTTTTCTGTCTCTGGTACTTTCTCTAAATACCTCTCTCTCTGTACAAAACTGTTTCACTTTACTGTCTCCCAAGGACAGCTATACTTTGTTCACTTTGTATTCTCTGCTACTTAGTAACTATATATTGTCTCTTACCTTTCCTGTGCCTGTATAACTCAGTCTCTCTCCATAACTGATTGCCTCTCAGCCTCTCTCAGCTGTGACCCGCTCCGTTCGCCCTACGGGCTCACTACGCTCCCCTACCCTGCCCCCAATTCCCACCCACCCCCAGGGGTCCTACACTTATACCTCCCTTACCACACCCTCTCTTAATTTCACCCTATCCCATACATCACCCCTCCCCACTAACTCTAGCCACACCCCTACCTCCTTAACAATCAATTTCAAAAAGCCACTCCTTTGAGTACCCCTATCATATCCTGTTACTATTGACACATGTAAATAATATCCCCCTCTTCTCTCTTCCTGTACTGCTTTATCTTCCTCTTCTTCACATCCCACTTCCTTCTATATTCCTACACTCCAGCTCTTATTTTACAAACTTCTCCAAGATGCCTCTCCCTAATCTAACCAAGCTAACACTTACAGTCATACTCTCAACTACTCTCATCTCAACCTACCTTCTTACCTCCCTTGAAAAACTTCACTATTTCCATCTCAACCATTCCCACAAACAAACTGCAATCTACACACACATATCCTTTGATAGACATTTCAACATAACTTTCAGTCCCAGTTACCTGCTACCCAAATACCATAGACTCTCTCACATCAAACTCAACCTACCCTCTGATAAAAAACAAAAACTATTAACCTACCTTACATACAGCTCAGGAACTAAACTAAATAATCCCACCTTGAAAGATGGTGACATCCACCCCAACCCTGGCCCTACCAACCCTACAATCCAAACAACTCACCCTAATGTCAATAGCTCCCTCAGAATCGGACATCTTAATATCCAAAGCATCAATAATAAAGTAGCTCACCTTCATGCCCTCTTAGATATTCACTCCTTTGATATCCTCTGCATCACTGAGACTTGGTTGAAACCAGAAACTAAAGATAATGAAATTATACCCCAAGGCTATAACATAGTGAGACAAGACCGAACAAAACGTAAAGGAGGTGGAGTTGCAATTCTATTTAAAAATGGACTGCAGATCTCTACTCTCCCATCCAATCCTGCCCAGGATAGTAACGCAGAAATCCTCATTACTAAACTTCAAATCAACATAAACAAATCCTTATACATTATCTGCATTTATATACCACCCGGAAATAATATCACTACAATTGAGGCATTTCTTAGCTGGCTGTCTTCTACTTACCCCCAAGAAACAATAATACTAGGTGACTTTAATATTGATTGGAAAAGTGTTAGTGCTAATAATCCTACCTCTCATATTAACCTCCATGGATTTACCCAAACTATAACCTCTACAACCAGAATTAACAAACCTAACAAGAAAGAGAGTACCTTAGACTGGATACTCATAAACAAAGTGAAACAATCATACAAAACAGGAATCCTGCCTGATGATATAAGTGATCATTCCTTGACCTACATTACTAGAGAAAAGAAAGACTTCCCAAACCTCCCTATCGTTAGGACAGCACGCTCTATCAAACACTTTAAGACAGAATTATTTCAAACTGAGCTTAAAGCATGCAACTGGAGACCATTAAAATCCCTCCCACTTGAAGAGGCAGTACAGTATTTTAACACTGCTTTCTTATCTATCCTGGATAAGCATGCTCCCAAACGTTCCATTAGAATGAAGTCTAACCCATCCCCATGGCTTTCTAACGAAACTAGGAATCAAATTCTACTTAGGAACAAAGTCTGGGATAAATGGAGAACCTATAGAAATAGCTCTGATCACCTACATTATAGGCAGCTTAGAAACAGTACAAAAAAAGCTATGCTTACAGATAAAAAAAACTACTATTGTAAACTTCAGCAAACTCATCAGGATAATGCCCAGCAGTTCTGGTCTTGTATAAATAAGCTCCTTTCTCCTGGTAAGTCCTGAGCACCCACCCCACTTGATGCAGATCCAAATACTCCCCATCAAACTGCCAATACCTTCAACTCTTTCTTCACTGACACTATACAATCTCTAGCTACTCAACTTATCTCAGAAAACTCCAGAATTCCCATCAACTTACCACACTGTCTCTCAAAATTCCAACTACAACCCATCTCTACCTCTCTCATCTATAAACTTATACAAAAACTTAAGCCTTGTACTCCATCTGCTGACCAACTTCCTTCTCAATTTCTCCAAAAAGCAGCTAAGGAAATTGCTTACCCTATATCTATCCTTATAAATAGGACAATCCAGGAAGGAACCATCCCAAATATTTGGAAAATCTCCCACATTATCCCCTTACACAAAGGTGGGAGCTCCAATGATTATTCCAACTATCGGCCAATTGCTCTCTTATCACCCCTAGCAAAAATTATGGAAAAATGCATTCACAAACAACTTCTATGCCATCTCTCTCAACACAACTTAATAGCACACTGTCAACATGGCTTTAGACCATCACATAGTACCACCACTGCCCTTCTATCCTTCACAGATACCATCAATAGAAATCGTAACAAAAACCTCCTCTCATCTGCACTTTTTATTGACCTCTCTAAAGCTTTTGACATGGTTAACCATACCCTCTTAATCAATATTCTGGAATCTCTTTCCTTTGATTCTCTAGCCTTAAAATGGTTCAGATCATACCTCAGCAATAGACAACAAGCAGTCCTCTGGGAAAATCAAGTCTCAACCTTTCTACCTGTTACCATTGGGGTCCCTCAGGGATCTATTCTTGGTCCACTCCTCTTCTCCTTATTTATTAATGATCTCCATGTAGCAATTCCACAAGCCACTTGTATTCAATATGTGGATGACTCCACACTAATATGCTCATCTACTTCTCAATCTGAACTATACTCTCTTACTCAAGATGTCTTCAACACTGTAGAAACATGGTTTACCAAACGCTGTCTCCTTCTCAATGCTAAAAAAACAAAACTCCTTCTCTTTACACCCACCACTAGGTCTTCCCCATTAGACTTTTCAATCTCTTCAAATAATGGAACTGGTATTCTCCCTGATACTACCACTAAACTTCTAGGTATAACCATTGATAATAATCTCTCATTTGATTACCATATAAACAACACCATTAAAACAGTAAACAGAAAAATAGGCTCCTTATACAGAATAAAACCCTTTTTAACCTCAGCAGCCAGAGCCAAAATTGCCCACTCCCATCTAATCTCAACCCTCCTGTATGCTTCACCCATATTTACCAACCTTAAGAAAACCAACCTTAACAAATTAGCAACCTCCTATAATAATATTGCCAGATTTGCTACTGGCAATCCCTTTAGAACCCATCACTGTACTAATCTTAGACAACTAAATTGGCTCAAATTCCAAAATCATCTGATTATCCCTCAACTCACAATTGCCCACAAGTTATTTTACCAGCCCAATAAAACCCCTATACTCTCAAAACTTATAGTTCCATATAATAATCTGAACTCCCTACGTTCTTCCAGCAAACTTCTTGCCAGTTTAACAAAGTCTAATAATACAGCTGGTGATTCTCTATTTACCAATACAGCAGGAAGACACTGGAACCTACTACCCACTGAACTAACTCTAACTACATCCTTACCACTCTTTAAACAAAACCTTAGAAAATACCTTCAAATGCACTGGCTATACCCTTGTAGTAACCCTGACTGACCATCTTCTTCACCCCTCTTTTTTTCCTCTTCTTGCCATACTTCCAAACCTTTACATGCTTTTGATTTGTAAATTAGACTGACCCTTTTTAAACTCTAATAATCTTAGCTTTTAAATACTACTACCTCATATGATCTACTGTAAATAACTCTAACTATTCTGTTTTTAGCTGTCTTAAGCTATATTCTGCTCACTGTACTGTTTCACAAGTATTTTTATCTATGGTACATGACTCTTACTGTATTATATTCTGATCTAGCTCTCTTAAACTTTACTCTGTTTATTGGAACTTTTCTCAAGTGTTTTTATCTCAAGAATGTAAATCTACTTTTTTTACTTTTATTTTGTTTTGTATTTCCTTTTTCACCATGTAACAATATTTATACTTTGTATATTCTGTGTGGAGCTTTTCTCCCCGGGCCTCTACTGAAAATGGAAATATATCCAGCTAGACTAGCCCGGTCAACAAATGTAAAATAAAAATAAAAATAAAATAAATAATGCCTCAAAAGTCCTTTAATAGTAAATGTTAATATCTTAATTGGTAAACCACATCTTTTAAAAACATATATTTTTGTCCTAATGTAATTCTTATAAGCTTTCCCTTCTCAATGGTATTTCCTAATCATAGGATCATATCATAGGAGTTTACTATGCTAATGACCCAGGGGCCCTTATAAGCCTAGCCAAGTTCAACCATTATTCCCATGAAGGCCTATAGATATGGTTTCTGCATACAGGCAGATATAAATCAGCACCATCTGCCCCTAACCAAGAGGGACACAGGTGAGACCCTGGGGGTGAATTTGCAGTTTCCCATCCAATTGTCCAAGCTATACTTAAAAAGGGTCAAAGAGGGGCTCTGTTTAACTAGAATTGAAACCTGTTTCATAGGAGAGGTAACCTCTGTGAGACACATCTGTCTCTCCAGCAAGTCCTGTTGATGTCATGAGCTAGGCTAAGGTCTCTAGATCAAGTGAATCATGATCCATTGGACTTGCAAATGTGTAGCATTTCCTTAATTGCTGGATCAGAGGTTGCATTATAAGCAAGGCACAGGTTGGCTCTGTGCTGTCTATACAAAACAGAGAATGGTGAAAGTGATCTCAGTCTGTCCAGATGTGACATCTCAGTCTCTCCAGATGTGACATGTGCTGAAGTCCCTGAATTTTCTATGTGAGAAACCTTTGCGGTCTCTCCAGTTGTGCAGGTGCCTGGTAAGGTACATAACAAATGGAGCATTGTACTCTATTATTGGTCTAATGAGGACAGAGTACAAGGGAGGGGTTATAACTTCTTTTGATCGGGAAGCTATGCCCATGCTTATGAGGTGAGCAATGTAGAAGGCCATCCTGATCACTGTATAGACATGGTGATCAAAGGTAAGGTTGCTGCCAACCTGCTTGCCCAGATCTCTCACCACTGATTTAGAGGTTAGGGTGGTGTCATTAGTGTGGTCTGCTGGGAAATTGCCCTTTCTGAAGGGGATGATAATGCATTTATTTGCATTGAGTTTGTGTGCATGACTTTGGCACCAATCACTGGTTTGTGTAAGTCCATCTTCTAGGATGTTTATATCATTTGTGGTCTCAATGACTGCAATCATCTGCAAACTTTGTCAGCCACAGACCTTTTGTTTTTGCCTGAACTTACAAGAAGTAGATACTAAACAATATGGGCCCCAACACAGATCCCTGTGAGACACCACTAGTGACGGGTCTGCTGGTGGAGGTGGAATCTTCTATTCTGACTGTATGTGTTCTGTCAGTCAACCAGTTTGCAACCCATCTGAAGATAATATGGATTAAACCCCAACTGAGTGAGTTTTTTGATAATGCCTGAGTGGGGGATTGTGTCAAAGGACTTGGCTAGGTCTAGGTAGGCTATGTGCACAGATTTCCCTTTGTCCAGTGCTTTGGTGACATTCTTGAAGCAGTCCACCAGGTTTAACAGGAACAACCTCCCTTTAACAAAACCAAACTGGGTCGGGTTGAGCTTTTGAAGGTCACCTATTTCTTTGTTTATGAAGTCCATGATGATTCTCTCCATGGCCTTGCAGAAAAGGCTGGTTAGGCTTTTGGGTCTATAGTTCCCAGGGATGGTGGATAACCCCCCCCCCTTTGTGCAAGGGGATGATGGTAGCTGTTTTCCATTCAGCAGGGACAAAACCTGTACTTAGGCAGTGGTTGAAAAAAGTACCCAATGGTGTTGCTAACTCTTGTTTTAAACCATTTAGAATGCAGCCCAGGATGTTATTTCGTCCCATAGAGGCTGTGTTTTCTGCCTTGGAGAGCACAGTTAGAACCTGCCTTTTTAGTTTGCACCAAAGCTGTCCGCTAACAGGTTTGCTATTTCCACAGGTTCAGTATATGTGGTACCATTCACTACAAGATCAGCGCAAATCTGTGCTTTTCCAGTCTGGTTTTGGATGTAGCTAAAGAATGCCTTATGGTTATCCTTAGATAGGGATGTTAATTTAAATGTGTAGCTGGCTTTAGAGGACATTACAAGATGTCTTATTTGCTTGTTCAAGCTGAGAAGGGTGTACTTTAATTTCTGAGAACAATCCTTCTTTCTCTTCAACAGCAATTTCCTCCTCTTATTTTATAGCCTGTTTATGGTGGATGTCCTCCAGGCAAGCTTGTTCTTTCTTGAGGATATTACTTTGGTCCTATAAGGTAAGGCTGATATCAATATAAATGTACAGATGTTTGAACAAAATTGTCTCTTTGGTAGTTTCACACCATAAGCTCAATGTTGTGTCTTTCGGCTTTTCCCGGTTAGGAGTCGCCACAGCTTAACTCCAGTCAGCTAATGATTGGCAGTAGATTTTTACATGCCGAGTTGCCAGATCTGACGCGCAACCTTCAACGAAGGTACGCCCATTCACGCATGTCTCCACACAGAAGGCGCTTTAGCTGAGAATCAAACAGGACAACGTCTAACTGTGAGGCTCCTAGAAAAGCACTTACTCTGTTTAAATAAGCAGGTGTCCAAGCAAATAAAATGACAAACAGAACTTTAATAAATACAGGTTTAGTGCATTCGTCCCTACCACAAACTTAGGAATTCATCAGAACAATGTCATACCCAGAATCACTTGCTTAAATACTTAAAAAATACTTAATCAGCTATTAAGTAAAGCAATTTAAGATGGCAATTAAAATGAATCTTGTTACTTTTATATTTTCTTAAAGGCAAAAGTACCGCATTTACCTTTACACACAGAAAAATATTATTTTGTACAATATCAAATACAAACTTAGATATACATGCAGTGCATAATACATTTTTATATAATATGTGTTTACATATTTTTTTCTGTATGTATATCTTAAAGTTCTGTTGGTCATTTTATTTGCTTGGACCCTTGTTTTTTATACAGAATACATGCTTTTCTAGGAGTATGGAGCTTACGTGTGAAACTGCCAAAGATCCAATTTTGTTCATTTTTGTTTACTGGTGGTTCTTTTCCAGCATTGTCTTGTTATTTGGTTTTGTATAGATGTTTGTACAAGACTTCAGTGAATATCCTGATATAGATGACCATGGTTTCAGTGGGGGTAGGTGCTTTGAAGCTATTAATGCCGTCTCTTAAGCGGCTGTAGTCGGCCACCCTGCCACAAAATAAATAAATAAAATATAAGAAAGCCACCCATATCTGTCCATCTAAAATGATCTGATCATGTCTAAGGTCCTTCAAAGCAATATTTTGTCTTCAGCTGCCAAAGATCTCAGTGTAAAATTTATTGTTATTCTCTTCCACATATTTATCAGAGGTTTTAGACAAATAATGCCCATGAAAACAATCTTGAAGACATTTAAACCACTGATGCAAAAATAGTAAAGACATTATCCCAGTGAAACATCATATTAAATCAACCATTTTCAAACCTTTTACAACATACCCCCATCTAATGGGATTCACTTGATTTTTGCAGAGACCATGAAATAAATTACATTTACATCCAGTAAGAGAAAATATGTCTTCCTTCTAAGCTTAGATTCAATCAGCCGTTCCCTTTATCACGCTCTCCCACTGACTTTGTATAAATAAATTCCAACCAAAGTGGATAAGAAACATTTCAAAAATGTATTTGCTAAACTGAATGTCACAGAAATGAAGGCTGTAATATTTAAAATGAATGCCTCATTCACAAATGTTTAAATATATTTGAAAATATGTAATCAGTACAGTAAATGGTTAACATTATTTCTACATGATAAAACAATAATCTGCTTAAGAAAGAATTAATGGAAATGGATTTGCATCATAAAAACACAGCCTCTTCTACTTTTCATAGTAACACAAACAATAAACACATCAGCCACAAAAGGGACTTATGAGACATCCCTACCATACATATTTCTTCACCTGTACTTTTCTCACACAAAAAAAAAAATCATTTTGCCATTGGACTTATTTTGTCTGTCTCATAATAATGGCATATCCACTGATAATCTTTAAGATTTACACACAGATATGAGAACATTTTAACAATGACTTATTTAAAATATTGTCATGTTTTTTCAATGCTAATAATTCATAAATATTCTGTCTTAATTGAATCATATTGCTAAAGAGCTCTGTGCCAGTTCATAGAATATTATAAGCCCAAGGACTAGATTCATGATTGCCTACACTAAACATACATGATCCATATTCAAAAACATCCCTACCACATTTGTGTGCTGCCTATTCACTAAAACAGATTATACTAAGTATACACATAGTCTACACTTTATAGTAACCTTTATGAACCCCCCTCAATATTTAATCCTGCAAGAATATCAATAGGAAAAATAAAATTAGGAGGAAGAAGGTGGGTGTTATGCTTGTGTTGTCTATTCACTCACAATGTACACAGAGTACATGTTCATGAATCCGGAATTCAACTAATCCTAAATATGATGTTATAAATACTGCTGTATCATTTAATACCTTTATTTATAATCACATTTTATTTAAACTATACTTCTCTTGTAAACAAATCCCATTTTATCATTCCCTTTCTAAATTAATTTAAAAATAGTTGCTTTACTAAGCTTTATTTTCCCCACTAACATCTTTAAAAAAAAACACTTATTTGGTAATGCTGGTAATAGATGTGTCTTAATTCCCAAAGCCAGAATGAACTCATAGAGATATGAACTGTTCACTTTTTCAGATCCAATCACAACTCCAATAAAAAAATAACCTTACAGAAGAATGCCCCATATTTGTATATCACATTTCTTGCTTATTAAAGTAAGGGATATTGTGTGTAGTTTTAAACTTTTTGCCATACCTTTCAATTGTACAGATTTTCACAGAATGTCCAGATTTTTGCCTCATATTTTTGGTGTGTTCCTCCTAAAATCTGTACTTTTTTGGCTAATAGCCGAGGATTGAAGTCATTAAATAATGAGAAACATTTGAGTTTAACACTCCATAGCCTTAGAAAATGTGTGTTAATGCAAAACCTATTATTCTATCAACTTTCAAAGTTTGTAATAGCAATATTTAAAATCTGCCCTTATTTGCCCCCCCATCATTTTAGGCTTTGACCAGATCTTTTGCTCTAAGAGATTGAGAGGTATGCAGTTTTTGCACAGTATTCACTCAACCCTTCCAACAAACCAGCTACCCTATAAATCGATTCACATCTTAGAGAAGAAAATGTATTCTCATAACTTACCTTTTCTGTAAGTCTGCTAAAGTGGGAAACTTATCTTTACATCCTGCAATCTGAAATTGCTAATTCTATAGCAACTGGCTTGTTCTGTGATTCCCAAATAATTGGTTTTGTTTCAAAAAATTGAGTTTATCCACTGAAAAATTACAAGTCTGCACAAAATGTATGTGTCTTTTCCTTTTAGAGTCCCTAAATGTCTTGTGACTCCTTTTGTATTCACTCATTGTTTTTCTTCTATGCCCAAACCATTCATCAACATCATCAACATCATTGACCTTTTTCCCATTTTCTACAGGGGGTCGGGGTGCCATGTTAACTGCTGACATCGCTCCTGATTCAGTGCCACACTCCCGCCTTCTTTGATACACATGCCTGACTGATGCAGATCTTCACTTGTTTGCTGGAAGTTCTCGTTTCCTCTTGCATTCTTCCTGTCTGTCCCAAATTGTCTTCACCAGATTGTCTTCTTCTTCTTTTCTGCACATGTGCCTGGACCACTGTAATATGTTCTCTTTGATCTTTTCTGCATTTGCAACTACTTTGGTTTCTGCTCTTATGTCCTCCTTTACCCTCCTGTAGCACACTGTGCATCCTAACACCTGCCTCAGGCACTTCATTTCCATCACCTCTGGTTTCCTCATATTCTCTTCTTTTCCTGCTCAGTTTTCTGTACCATGCAGTAGTACTTCTTGCACCACTGTTTTGTACACCTTACTTTTCAGCTTCTTTGGCAGTTTTCTGTATTACACTATACCTGACACTCTATGCCTATTGGCTACAGCCCCACTGATTCTAGCTTTGATGTCTTCATTCAGACATCCATTCTCCTTAACCATCCCTCCCAGATACTTAAAGCCTTCAACCTGTTCCACTACCTTCCCTTCTATCTCATTCTCACTTCTTCTGATCCTCCCCATTTGCTGCCATTACCACTGTCTTATCTATACTCAGGCTCATCCCATGTGCCTACAATTTTTCATTCCATTTCCCTATCATTTGCTGAAGTCCTTGCTTAGAGTCTGTAATGCCACATCATCTGCATTCAGTTACTTTGTTGATCTGTCTCCTCTGACCTGTTTTCTAATTTAATCCATCATCAGTATGAACAGCAGTGGACTCAGAGCTGAACCATGATGCACACCCACCACCACTGGAAAGGCCTCTGTGAGACTTAACACTGTTCGTACTTGAGTCATTGGATCCTTGTAGATAACCTACACTAATTCAACCACTGTTTCTGGGACTTTGAACCAGAGCAGGACTTCCCAAATCTACATTCTTGGGACCTTATCATATGATTTCTTCAAGTCTAGGAATGCCCAGTTGGACTCTTTCCTCATCTCTACCTTCTTCTTAACTGTCTGTCTTACTGTAGACATTGAGTCAGTTGTGCTGATCTGAATACAAACTGCTGATCTCCCCATCTTACATTCTACTACTCTGTGTATCCATTTATCAATCACCCTCTCCAGAACTTTCATGCAATGTGACAGGAGTTTGATGACTCTCTACTGCCCACAGTTATGGATGTGTCCTTTGTTCTCGTACTCTGGCATGAATATGCTTATTCTCTAGTCATTTGGGATATGACTTTCTCTCCACACTGCTATGAGTTCCCTCAGGAACCATTTCTCCCCTATCATACCCAGCATGTTTATCATATCTGCTGTGACCTCATCTGAGCCTACTACTTTCCCTGACTTCATCTTCCTTAGTGCTGTTCTTACTTCTTCTAGGGTGGGATCCTCCTCTTCTCTCATTGTAGGCTGTATCTGGGGCAGTTCAGCTTCTGTGGGGTTTTCTTCATTCAGAAGCTGCTGGAAATACTCCTTCCATCTACCTTTGATTTCCTGTGGACTGGTGAGAGGGTTTTTGCTGGCATCCCTTATGGAGGGTGTCTAACTATCTTCTTTATCTTTCTGTCTTTGCCGTGCAACCTGATATAATGCAGTTTCTTTGTGCCACTTACTGAATCACTTTCCAGAAGCTGGTAGAATGTCTCTGATATCATGCTCTTTGCTACTGCAGCTCCTTTCTTAACCTCCTTGGTTGTTAACCAGTATTCCTTCCTTGCCTGGCCCATCTTTTCTATCTCCCACTTTTTTCCTGCACTCCTTCTTTCTTTTGATAACTTCCTGGACATCTGCATTCCACCACCAGCTTTTGTTATGTATCTTATTTCCATACCTGGCTCAGCCACACATCTGTTTTGTAGTCCTCACACATGCTGTTTTGAGACACTAGCATTCTTCTTGAACTCCACCTATTTTCTCTTCTTCTTGGGGTGCTAGAGCCCTGAGTAATTCCTTGAACTGTTGTGTATCCTCCCCAGTCAACCTCCAGGTCTTCAGCCTGGTATCTGTTCACCCTAGAGCCTTCTCTGATCAGTGCTTGCAGCTGATTTTGGCAACCAGTCACTTATACTGTGAGCCAACTGTTTCACTGGGGATGATTTTGCAATCACTGATTCCACTCTGATGCACTTTCCTTACTAGGAGTAAGTCTAGCAGAGTTGCTTGTTGGCCACTATTGCATGTGATCTTGTAACTGTCTTGCTTCTGAGCCATTTGTTGACTGCTATCAAGCCATTGCCAGACAGAAGTCTAGAATGACGTCTTCTTTATTCATGTTGCCCCACCCATGTGGATCCAGGCAGTCCTCATACCCTGCTCTGTCCTTCCTGATATGTGCATTTAAGTCACATGCTATCAACACCAATTCAGGTTGTCCTGCTTTATCTAGTAAGTCCTGCAATTGCTGTCTGAACGCATTCTTCTCCTCACTATCCCAACCCTGCTGCAGGGCATAGGCTGAGATTATGGATACTCTCCTATTATTAGGCTGGACTCTGACTGCTATGAGTCTGTCACCAATTCTGATGACATCCCTCACTGACTTCTGAAGCCTCTATCTCACTGCAATGCTTATAAATAGACTCAATGTAAGTTCAAGTGGATGTTTTATTTGTTTATGTCTGTACATTAATCAGGGTAGTAGCTGATTATTGTACACATTTAACTCATGGCCCACGAGTAACAAAAAAAACCTACAAAGGAACTATTTCAGTACTAAACCATTTATCAGGTAATGATAATAAAACAATTACTAATAATGGAAATATATACTGTAATCAAATAAAAATATAAACATTTTGACAACTTAAATGATTTGAAAATATTAAAATGCAGTTAATACACTAGCACGAGCCATATATTTACAGAAAGCAGAAAATGAATAATAGAAGGAATATTTGGATATTTATGAGGTGGTATAATTTACATTTTGGTGTGCGTGACTGAAATGACAGGTTACAAGAATACACAAATTGAAAGCTACATTACAGACCCCCCCTTACACCCACATATACAAAAAATGTTCTCTTCTCAGGCACAGAATGAATCACACAGGTGACTGTATAATATAAGCTCTCATTTGGGACTCGGATCCAAGACCTCTGCCATACTATGTTGGTGTCAAAACCAATGGAACAGTAACAGCCTCTGCACAAATAGGTGCTTGTTTCTCTCTTAAGAACTTTATTCATAAAACAAAGAATCTCCCAGCACAATAATTAAGGTCAAATTACAAATACACACATGCATACAGTGAATGCCATCTGCTTAGGCACTATTAGAACCGCATTAGAAAAAGCATAGTATTAGTTGTATTTGGGACTTGAACCTGGGTATATCATGCTCATGTTTCTACAACTGGCCCAACAAAGTCCTTCAAACATATAGGTGTTGAGTTTCCCAGTTTCCCACATGATCTTCACTCTTTCTGCTAGGACCCCCCCCCCCCCACGCAGCATGGTGATTAATGTCAAATTCCAAATGCACACACCATTTACACACAGACACACTTACACAGAGATAAAGAAAGTCCTGTGCTTAGGCACTGTTAGAATCACAGAGGTGAAAGGATAATATTAGCACTCATTCAGGTTTTGCACCCAAGACCTCCAGCATTCCATGCTTCTCTCACTGCTACTGGACCTGGTGCTCATTGTCCAGTAGACAGTGACAGTGATGTTCATTTTTAGGAGCTGGAAACATGACATGGCAGACTTTTTTGGGAGAGTTTGGAAGACTTTAAAGCATTGATGAGCAGTGACTGGGTATAATCTATAGACTGAGAAAAGAGAAGTTTGTCTACATTATGGTTAAGGTGGGTTAGTCGGTCCTTTATCTATCTATCTATCTATCTATCTATCTATCTATCTATCTATCTATATATCTATCTACCTATTTTGTCCTTTGGCTTGATTATGTAGTGGCATGTAGGTACCGTAGTCAACTGGAGATTATTTTTTGTTTCCAGGTTTTACAATAGATGCCCCCTTCTTTGAGAAAGTGCCAGAGATTAGATGTTATTCATAGTAGAATTATACTTTACAAAGTCTTACATTTGTGGGTTAAAATGGGTTTTGGATGTTAACTTGGTTGTGATTAGGAAGGATGCTGTTTCACTGGCATTAGTCATTGTAGACAGTAACGACTTATTTGTGTTATTAATAGCATTTTTACTTTGTGTGCATTGACTGATGCTTTAATTTGGATAGGATAGAAGCTAGGGAGGTTTTGTATTCAGAATACGGCAAAGTGGATGCTTATGACTGGGAAGTGCACTACTGTTTGTTGCATTTGTGAAGGTTGTTCAGTACTGAGCATGTGTAGAACAACACTGGTATTGGTTGGTAAGTATGGACTAGTTTGCAGTTTAGTAAGGGTGTATTTCCTTAGTGTCACCTACAGACTGATATACTACATGTGTGGATCATGAGACTGAATCCTGCTGGGTACCATACCTGTAAAGGGACCACCGTTTTTGGTACAGACTATGCAGTTACAGTTGACAGATTAATAACAATACTGATGTGTACTTGCAACCACTAATATAGTATTGTATAATTCAATATAAGTTACATAGTACAGGGACTGTAGAGTAAGTTGTTTTTGGAATGTCTTGCACTCTGCACTTGACCATGGGATAAGAACACAGACTGCTGGGTAGCCTTAGCGACTATAGGCCAACATATTGAAAGTATGGCATTTAAGTATGGGAAAAGAAGCTGCCATTGAAGGCTGCATATATCACTGAGAAAGGGGTCGTAATGTGAAGAGCTATTAGAGAAGGAGGTCAAAGGACACTACTTGTGCATATGTTTCATATATACTGACACAAAAAAGCACTTGAAAAATCACACATTTGGCCTTTTTCAGCACATCACACATTATAACTGTCCAAAAAATACAATTTGGGAAATGTGGTTTAGTATTAGGGCATATACTTTGTGTGTTTGTGTGTGTGTGTGTGTGTGTGTGTGTGTGTGTGTGTGTGTGTGTGTGTGTGTGTGTGTGTGTGTGTGTGTGTGTGAATATCTACCTGTCTATAGGTTCATAGGTCGTTACTAGGCTACTGACCACTAGGGTCATTACAAGCCTAACTATGCACCCTGAATCATGGGTCCCAAGTATTACAGGCACCTATAAGGGGAGGACATGTTAGTAGTGAGGTAACTAAGGATTTGTAGGGGGGTTATGAGCTGTCATAATTCTTTTCTTATTGACTGTCTCTGTCCACAAGGGACATGAGGTGTAGACTGAGAGTAAACATAAAATTTCTCATTGTCAAGATTTCATTTGAATAGGGTCAGGGAAAAACTCTGTTTTATATGGACGAAGAGCTTATTACATACTATATAAATCCTTTGGAACACATATCTGTCTCTTCAACATGTTCTGCTTATGTCACAAGTGAAATTTATATCCCTGGATCTACTGTTTCTAGTGCTGTTTGTTTTACAAATGTGCAAAAGATCCATCACGGTTGAAGCTGAGGAAGCCCTGTAAGCCTGGCAAACATCCCCTCTCAACATCCTGTAAGAAACTAAATACAGAGGCAATGCCTTTAGGTGATCAGTGTAGGACAGGGTATTCATGCCCTGAATTCTCCTGGTGAAGAAACGTTTGTGGGCATTCCACTTGCTGAAAGTGTCTGGTTGGATGCTTGCCAAAGTGGGCATTGTATTCAATGATAGGTCTGACAGTGGCTTAGTAGAGTAGTACTACATCTTCCATGGACCTGGATGCCATACCCTTACCTATAAGTTGGGTGACACACAATGATTTTCAAACTATTTTCACAAAGGGCATTATAATGCATTTTTTGACATTCAGCTTTAGGCCATGGCTTTGGCACCAGTCTTTGTTTGTGTTAAACCCTCTTTCAAGATGTTAGTGTCCTGGAGGAATCAGCAATAGTTCCCAATTTACTGTCATATGTGAACATAGTTAGCCAGAGTCCTTGACCATTAGCCTTGACTTTTGAGAAGTACTTGCCAAAGAGAAGCATGCCCAGCATGGAGCCCTGGGGTGCTCCATTGGTGAATAGTCTCTTGGTGAAGGTAGTCTCAATGATCCTGAATTCTTGGGTCCTTTCTGTGACCCAGCTAGCAGTCCAGTGAGTTATGTAAGAATTTATGCTCCAAGCTCAGACAGCTTGTCAACAATGCCTGAGTGGGCTACTGTATCAAATGCCTTAGCCAGGTCAAGATACACAGTATACACTATTTTACCTTCATCCATTGCCTTGGTGACCCTCCCAATGAAGTCTACCATGTTAAGTAGGCATGATCTACCCTTAACAGTGCCAAATAGGTAAGGGCCTACTGTCTGAAGGTTTCTGATATATTTGTTTGTCATTTTCATGATAATTTGTTCCATAACTTTGCATATTAGGCTTGTTAGATGGATGGTT
The DNA here is from genome assembly GCF_019279795.1 of Protopterus annectens. Taxonomy (NCBI): domain Eukaryota; kingdom Metazoa; phylum Chordata; order Ceratodontiformes; family Protopteridae; genus Protopterus; species Protopterus annectens. The sequence goes on from NC_056726.1 coordinate 1,584,309,516, forward strand.
ATGTAGTTCCCTGGGTCAGTTGATGGTCTGCCCTTGTGGTGGAACGAGTCTGTTTCAGTCATCTATTCACTTGGAATGTAGCCTGTTTCAAGGCTGTAGTTGAAGACTGACTGAAGTCGTCCTGATAGGTCATGTTTCAGACCGTTAAGAAGGTACCAGGGGATGTTGTCAGGACCCACTGAGGTGTTTTTTTTTTGGCTTTAGTGAGTGCTGCCAGCTGGTGCCTGCTGATAGCTGGGGGAAATGTGTTGGAGGGGCTTTCATCTGAAAGAACTGGGGCAAGTTGGGGGGGAGAGTGGTGAAGTTTGAGCTGAATTTATTAGCCAGTAGATTTGATATGTTACCCTGATCAGTGAAGCCTTAGGGATTATAGGCCAACATATTGAAAGTTCTTCATACTGCTGTGCATTACACTACTTCTAAGGTTCCAGAAATAGCTATCCTCACCTCACTGTTGGCCTTGTTGGCCTTAATTAGACCTCTTACTTTCTTGTTTAGTGATATAAGAGTGCACTTGTCTTTAAAGAATTACTCTTCCTGATTTTGTCCATTAATTTTTATCTTTTATTATATACCCTGTGTAGGCGAGGATTCCATCAGTAGAGCTTGTTTTTAATGTTTGTTTTATATTTATTTCTGGTAGGTATGGCACCCTCTATGCAACCATTCACATGACTCCATGAATAATTATGCATTGGTAGCTGTGGTCTTGGGGTTGGAGGGATCCTTGAATTCAGACAAATTGTCACTTAATAGGATTTAGTTTGCCTTTGAATAGCTCCTAACTGTTACTGGTTTGGCTGGATTTTCTGGGTTAAATTTTACTTCAAATGAGATGGCTTTGTAATTCAACCTCACTTTTGAGGATGTGACGGAGTGGGGGTGCAATTCTCTCCTGTGTTGGTGAGTAGAAAAATCAGTATGTTTTACCCTGATCATGCATGCATGTTCCAAGATGTTTGTTTTAATAAAGTCCAGGAAGCCAGGTATCCAGGGTAATGTTAGTAGGAAGGGAATTCCAAAATTTGCCAGCAGAGTTGGCGAACAGGGAGTCACCAGCTGAGTTGTTGGATTTGATGGTTTGCACTAATAGTCTGTTAAATGACCAGAGTGATCTGGAGTTGGAGTGGGGGTAGATGATGTTTTTCAGGGCATGTGTATTATCTGGTTAGTTAAGTGCTTTGTGAGCAGCAATTAGTTGATTATACTGAATCTGCCTGGGTAGCACTAGCCATGCGAGATAATTTAGATTTTTACAATTATGGGTTCTATAGGGTAGACCAGTTGCAAATCTAGCTATGTTATTATAGCAGCCTGAGAGTTTAGTAAGATCAGATTTATTTAGGTTGGCCAGTAAAGGAGAAGCATAGCAGAGTGTAGAGAGTTGATGGGAGCAGGCATGAAGGTCCTAGCATATGGGGTAAGGAATGGCTTTATCCTATAAAGTGAGCTCAGTTTTCTGTTAATGGTCTTGGTTGTTTTGTTGATGTGCACATTAAACTTAAGATTGTTGTCTATAATAACTCCTAGTAGTTTTCTATGGGCATCTCGAGAGATAATGGTACCATTATTAGCCTTAGTGGAGAAAGATAACGCCATGGATTTTTGAGTGGGGGTGAAAAACAGGAGCTTTGTTTTATTAGGGTTGAGAATCAGACAGCGAGCGGCAAGCCAGTTCTATACTAGGTTGAAAGTACTCTGAGTTATTAATAGCAGTTCTGTTTGTGAGGTGGCAGTGCAGATCAGCATTGAGTCGGCTGCATATTGAATGCAGATGTCTTCAGGAATTACAGTGTGGAGGTCATTGATAAAAATGGAAAACAGAAGTGGTCCCAAGATAGACCCCTGTGGGATACCTAGAGTGTTGGGTAGGAGGTTTGAGAGTTTGTTCTGCCTTAAGACGAATTGTTGTCTATTGTGCCAGTAGGATTCAAACCATTGGCAGGGGTGATTACCTAGGGACATTGTTGCCAGGGTGTTGATGAGAAGATGGTGGTTAACCATGTCAGAAGCCTTTCACTGGTCCAAGAAAAGGGCTGAAGATAGCTTGTTGTTGATCCCATTATAGTTTATTGCATTAGAGAAGGTGAGGGGAGCTGTGGTGGTACTACGATATGCTCTGAAGCCATGCTGGGAGTTAGCCAGTATGTCGTTTTGGGTTAGAAAGTTCAGAAGTTGTTTATGGATGCATTTTTCCATTATTTTTGCCAAAGGTAATAAGATGGCTATGGGTCTATAACTGGATAATTCAGTAGAGTTACCACCTTTATGGAGGGGTATGACACGAGATATTTTCCAGATAGAGGGGACTGAGGCTTCTGATATGGACCGATTAATTAGAATGGAAACAGGGTATGCTATGGTATCAGCAGCTTTTTGAAAATATTCAGCTGGGAGAAGGTCTGCGGCGAGGTTAGTAGGTTTTAATTTTTTGAGTAGTGAACGAAGGAAAGATGTAGAGACTGTTTGGAAGCTAAAGGAGGGCTGGGAGCTGGGAGTGTTATCCAGTGGATTAGAGGAGTTAAGAGGTATTTGGCTTGCAAGGGCTTGGATGGTTTCAGTAAAGAAATTATTAAAGGTGTTAGCAATATCCTCTGGTAGTTTATTGGTAGAGGCTGAGGGAGGTGGAGTGGTGGTTTGACCTGGGTGCAGTAATTTATTTATCCCTGCCCAGAATATTTGGGGGTTATTTTGGTTCCCTTGTTGAAAATGGGGGTAGTAGTTTTTTATCTAATAGAATAGCTCATTTTGCCTCATTTCTTAGTTGTCTAAATTTGGTTTGATTTATGGGGTCTTTTGTAGCACGCCATGTTGTCCATGCCTTGTTTCTGACTATGATTTTTGTTTTAGTTTCTTTAGATATCCATGGGGCAGCTTTTGTTTTTACCCTCGTGGAACGAGCGGGAGCATGAGCATCAAGGACGGTGAGGAATTTATTGTTAAAGTGGGAGACAGCTTCATCTAGGGGTAGGTGCTTTAGGGCAGTCCAGTTGCATGCCTTAAGTTCATCCCGAAACTTACTAAGATTGAAGCTTTTACTATTTCTTACTGTTCTGTAGATAGGCTGCTGGGAGTAATTAGATTTGTGTTTGCAGATAAAGGTAAGAAAGTGGTCTCTGAAGTCATCGGGGATGGCCCCCGAAGAATACATTTGGGGGTGGCTATTGATTAGTATCCAGTCTAGTATACTATCTTTTTGGTTAAGTTTTCCTATCCTGGTTGGGGTGGATATAACCTGTGTGAATCCATACAGGTTATCATGGGTGTTAGGAGATTGAGAGGAACAGGTGTTCCAATCGATGTTAAGGTCTCCTAGTACTATGGTTTCTTGTGGATAGTTACTAGCTAACCAGTGGAGGATGTCTTCTAGGGAATTGGTATTATTCCCTCTTAGAATATACACACAGACTATATTTATGTTTTTGTTTTTGTTAATTTGGAGCTTGGTAGTGATTATTTCTGCCTTATTGACCTGGAGTGGTTGACTGGGGTCTAAGGTGACATTTAGTGTAGATTTGAAGAGTACAGCTACCCCTCCTCCCTTCCTGGTGGAGCGATCAAGTGAAAGTATATTACACCCAGGAGGTAGTGTTTCATTACCTGAGGTTGATGGTTTCAGCCAGTTTCAGTTAGGCATAGAATATCAGGGGAATGGACTTGTAGGAGGGCATGCAGATTGTGTACTTTGTTATTTATGCTACGTATATTTAGTTGACAGATCAGGAGGGAGTTTGGGGCCTTATTATTTCATAGTGATATAACTGGGTTAGTTGTAGTGGAAGTTCCAGTATCTAAGGTGGCAGGGCTAGGGTTTGGATGAATGTCTCCATCCATTGCTAGGTTATTGCGTATAATTGCTATAACTTTCAGGATTTTGTTTACAGATTTTTGATAGCATTTAGATTTTGAGCTGATGTATCTGGGTCTAATAGGCAGATAGTGGTTTATGTTTAAGGCATTGGTAATAGTTGTAACTAGTTGGTAGCCTGTGTTATTAGATACATCAGGCCTAGTTTGAGATTTTGGGTAGTGAAATCCTAGGTAAAAGACTGATTTTCATAAATGGAGAGGAAATATGGAAATAACATTGCCTAAAAAGGCTCTAAGGGGGTGGATAAAGTTTTTGCCAATATCCGCAGCCCATTCTTGGCAAAGCAATGTGATCTGTTGGCCATTTCATCCCATGCTGACAGATATCCCTCTAGAGTAACACCGTAGCATCATCCTAAGTGAAAGTAGAATGCTGCTCATTGCAAGGCTCACACCTTTCTGTGACACGTATTCTGAGAGATCCATTATGATTCTGTTCATATATCTGTCTGTGTATCTATTAACAGATATATGACAATAGATAGATACAAATAGATAAATCAGGTCCCGTGGCCAGTCATCAGCATTTTCACAGAAGTATGGTTAGTTTAGCAGCTAGCAAAGAGGTTATTAAGGTTTGGTATGTACGCATGCTGCTTTCTTTAATTCAGAGTTTGATTCCTATATACTTCTATTAAGTGACTTTGATCAAGTAACTTAACCAATTGGAAAAGTAGGAAAAGTCTCTTTAATGCTCTCTTTTCCAACATGCATAGTAACTACTTTTGAAACCTATGATAATGCCAGACATTCAAGCCCCAGTTTATTCTTACAAAATGTATGCACTTTTTTTTAAAACTCAAGTACCTCTGTATAAGGGGCACAAATATTTTAGCATTTGATTAAAGAGAAGTTAAGCCACTTACTTGAAGATTTTGTCACCAGTGACATTAATTACATTTGGTCATGCACCAAGTAAAACTAGCTTTAGGCAAATAATTGAGTGCTAATTAGCTAATTACCTGGTGATCACAGATTCAGTTCTCACTGTCCGACACTCACAGCATTTAATTTTACATTTACTTTACTTCTCTTTCTATTAGGAAATGGCAAGTAAAATGCAACTGCAAAACATGGCTCTCCCTATTAAAATGCTGGCACTCATTATGTCAAGTGCGTACACACTAAAAATAAGACCAAAAATCACTCAGAAGAGTGAATTTCAAGCATCACACATCTCTTTTAACCTTCATTTTTGAAGACTGGGAAACCTCTCTTCAATCCTGTGATGTAGAGGGCGTGCCTCCACACCCTCAAACTCCTGTGTACCAACTCTAAGATCACCATACTTCAGGAAAAAGGGAATATTCTGAAAAATGTCTATCTTAGACTTGGGATATGTAAGCCCAGGTTTTCAGCCATCCACTTTCCATATTACTGGACTCACTAAAGCAGATTCCAGCATTTGATACAGGATGATACACACTCTAGTGACCTAAACCTTGTCACCACAATAAAAAGAACATGCTGGAGAGATAGATTCCTGTACCAGAGACTTTCCATACTCTCGAACAAACTACCTATCTATATCAAACAAAGCTCCTCATTAGCACTCTTCAAGAAAAATCTTGATGATTGAATAGTAAATAGGAAATTCACCCCGGGGATCACCTCTGTGGCTCTGCTCGACAGGCGCACAAGAAAATAATTTTCTTGGGTGGCGAAAGCTAGGGTACCTTTTTGGCTAGGCTTATATAGGCCCTAGGGCCAATAACCTAGTACCTACCTATGAACCTATGAAATAATTACTGCAAAACACTGAAATCTTGAAACATTAAGTATGCAAATTTTAGGTCTATTGGAGGGATCTGACAATGCCATCAAAAATTCAGAGATCCAGATTATTGGATTTTGGTTAACTGGTGTTGTTATATTGTATTAAAATCTATGTGCAGTATACCAGAGAGCACATGATGAATGTTTACATATTACAGCACATTATGCACTGATGTATTACAAGCAAGTGATGCTATACATGGCCGTGAATGTTGCTGACGTATAGCATGTTGAAAATTTGGTGGTGCTGATGAATGACAATAGTGGGCAACTGGATGTTGGAAAATAGCCATCAATAAGTGGTCCCTCATTGTAAATTGTCAGACCTGATAAGGCTTATTGTTTTCAACGTAATTTACATTAAATCAGTTAAAAGATTTAAATTGCTCCAACAATACACAAAAAAGCAACAGTGGATAATATTGCACTTTACAATAACATGAACTTGATCTTTGGTAGAACACTATCCCTGCATCTCCATATCTCCACCTTTAAATATATTAACTCTGAATCTACACAGCCTATAAGTATGTTTGTCTCACTCAGAATACTGCCTTATTTTCAACAGAAACAAAGTGAAACTAATCTTGAATGGTGAATTGCATTCTGATTAAATTCACATTGGACGTTAACTGACTTTAACTTAAGTAACTTATATGCAAAATAACTGCTAAAATCATACATGCTTACTTACTTAAGTTAAAGTCAGTTAACGTCCAAGGCGATGTGTTTGTATAAAATAAAGCTGCTTGAACAGAACCCATTAAGACTCTTCTATACAGCTAAGAAATTAAACAAAAAAAGCCATATTGTTAAACAAATTAAACTTCTACTTTCAGCTCCAACAAACCCACCAAAACAAACCACAAAAATTCTGGTCAGGCATGAATAAACTCCTACACCCAGGCCATTCAGTCACGCCCACCCCTTTAGGATCTAATCGAAATAGTCCCAACAAATAGCCAATACCTTTAACACATTCTTCACAGAGACTATTCAATCTCTAACCCATCAGCTATCTTCTGACACATCATCTTCATCCACCTCCATCTCTAACCCATCCCCATCATTTCACTTTCAACTTGCTCCTACATCCCTTGTCTGTACACTTATGCAAAAACTTAAACCCACCATGCTCTCTGCAGTCCTACTCCCTGCAGAATACCTGCAGAAAGCTGCAAACACCAAAGCCTACCCCATATGCATCCTGATTAATAGAACCATTACTGAAGGAACTATCCCAACAATCTGGAAAATGTCATATATTATCCCCCCACATAAAGGATGTAACTCTAATGACTTATCAAACTATCGACCTATAGCCATATTATCTCCACTGGCAAAAATCATGGAGAAATGCATTCATGAACAACTGTTAAAGTGCCTACTAGAAAACAACTTACTAGCTAACTGTCAACATGGTTTCAGGCCATTTCATAGCACCACCTCTGCGCTTCTATCCTTCTCTGACTGTATTAATAAAAATTGCAATAATAACACTCCATCCTCTGCCCTCTTTATCGATCTGTCAAAAGCATTTGATATGGTTAACCACACCTTACTCATAAACATACTCAAAAACCTGTCACTAGACACATTGGCTATACAATGGTTCCAGTCTTACTTAATCAACAGGCAGCAGGCTGTTCTATGGGAAAATAACTTATCTTCCCACCTCCCAATTGCCCTTGGTGTCCCACAAGGCTCCATATTAGGTCCTTTTCTATTTTCTATTTTTATAAATGACCTACATTCTGCAATACCTCAAGCTTCCTGTATCCAATACGTGGATGATTCCACGTTAATATGCTCTGCCACTTCTCCAGCAGACCTACAGTCCCTAAACCAAAACATGTTTAATACAGTCGAACAATAGCTACTGCACCAATGTCTCATCTTGAACCCCAGAAAAACAAAACTGATACTATTCACTCCCACCTGTAGGGGCCCCCCTTCTTAATTTTAATGTTACGTCAAGCAATGGTACTATCATATCTCCTGATACTACTACAAAACTACTTGGGGTGCTAATAGACAACAACCTTACATATGATTCCCATATTAACAGTACTATAAAAACAGTCAATAAAAATCGGGTTCCCTCACAGGATCAAACCCTTTCTGACCCCAATAGCCAGGGCCACTATTGCCCATACCCACTTAATCTCCACCCTTCTTTATGCCTCCCCTATATATATATATATATATATATATATATATACTAAACTATGTAAAAGGAACTTGAACAAGCTGGCTATCTCCTACAATAATATTGCCAAATTTGCAACTGTGTCTGCCTACAGAACCCATCATTGTAACAATCTTCAACAACTAGGATGGTTAGAGTTGCCAGATCTATTATTATTTAACCAACTAACAGTTGCCCACAAGATCCTGTACCAACCTACTAACACACCTATACTTACAAACGTTATCGCCCCCATAACAATTTCAAGACCCTTCGCTCATCAAATAAACTACTTGTGCAAATAGGTAAAACTAACAATATGGCTGGTGTCTCTCTGTTCTCTATTACTGTTGGTAAAACCTGGAACTCCCTCCCCAGTGACCTAACCTCCCTTTCCTCAATAACCCTGTTCAAAGCAAACTGAAACCATACATTAAATCACAGTGGTTATGACCCTCTGCTAACCCTGACTAACTACCTCACTTATCTCTGGTTATTAATCTCCATACCTGTATAAGCTAGTTACATTTCTATGAAAAGAAAGAGAGTGTAAGTTAACTGTTTAAAGTGTTATTAGAGATTTCTTGTATGACTAAACATAGCTGAAAAGTACTAAGATTCTGTAAGCAGAATCACAAGGAATGGCAAAAATCTGTTTTGTACCCGCATTTGTAGAATGTCATTTACTGTAAATATTGCTGTGTGTTGTGCAGCTTTCCTCCCCGGGTCTCCACTGAAAATGGAGATATATCCAGTTAGACTAGCCCGGTCAACAAACGTAAAATAAATAAAATAAAATAAATAAAATGTCCAAAGTAGGAGAGTGGCAACTGCCAAAAAAGAATAAGTGAGGAATATATGCTTAAAGAAATTTTAATTAGAAAAAAATAAAAAAAAGCATGAGCAATAAATATATTGGAATCGCAATGACATCTTTAAATAACTGTCTGTTTACTTTTTCTCCAGTTACTGATGAACATCTCAAGAATCAATAGGATGTAAGTGTGAATGAATCCATATTGTGCAAAGTTAATTAGAACTATGGAGTTATTGTATGCTGTTGATTTATGTCTTTTAAACATTTGTAGGGATTACGAGTCAAGTCAAAGATGATGCCACGTGGAAATAAATGATTACAGTACAAAACTCTGCACATTCCAATACATATAGAGAAGAACAATCATTAGATGTGTCACTCTGAGACAAATGTAATATAAAACCGATAAAGGGATTGTGTATTAATGTTTTCTGTCTGTAATTCATAGCAGAATTGGTAATATATAACAATTTTCATATCTTCTGATGAGTGGCTTAGCATAGGGATTCATCCCGTTGTTCTTTGCTTCATTTTAGTTCTGAAGAAATCATAGGTAGAGACTGGATCAAGAATACCACTGGATAGAAAAGTGAAAACTCCTTTGATGTTTTTGTTTTATTTTTTTCTATGACAAATTCAATAGTGCGCACTGTTAAGGAATTTAAGGAAAATAACATGTTTATATGGAGGATATAAATGACACAATTTTCCTGAAATGAGATCCGAAAATTCTGAAGCAGTTTAAACCAGATGATAAACTTTTTTGATTTGGAATGTTAGTAGATTTTTTAACTTTATTTATTTATTTGACATTTGTTGACTGGGTTAGTCCGACTATGCAGCAGCCCTTTTTCAGTGGAGGCCCGAGGAGAAGAGCCCTAATAATGCAAGTAACAAAAGTAATCATAGGGCAGATTATTACAAGTGAGAGAGTTATAACTAAACTAAACTTATAGAGTTAAAATATGTCAAAGAATAAGATAAAACAACATGCTAAAAATGGTCAATAAATTGAACGTAATAGAGTACAGAGTTACATACAATAATAATAAGAACACTAAAAATGGTCACAAGTTTGCAAAACAAAGAGAACAAAAAATTATAGATGTAGAATATATACAGGAGATAATCCCAAGGCAAAAGCCGATTTTCAGGACTACAGTGCTGGAAGCTGGAAGTACTATGGACTATTAGTAGAGTTTTAAGAAGTAGAAGCAGAAAGTGGGGGGTGCTGCAGTAGTATTAGAGGCGGGTAAAGGTACATTAGTTTGGGTCATTGCATAAAGAATAGCAATTTAATATTCACAGTATGTCATATCTTGAAGGATTACAGTACAAGTAGAAGCAGGGTTGGACAAATAATGCAAGGTTAGATTATTTTCTTTTTACAGCAAACGTAAAGGGGTTATCATTCTATCTGGCTATCTGTCTTGGCTCTTTAGTTACAGTGTGGTGCCATTATAAAGGAAAATATAATTTGCCTATGAATTTGATCTTATCTTGAAACTTGCAGGGTATAGAGAATGTCTTTTTTTTCACAGGTTAAGTCAAAGAATAGCATGACACGTTCAGTGCTTTTCAAAGATGAAATATCATAAAAATGCTTGCAAAAGTGGCAGACATTCAAACTGAGGCAATAAAGAAAAAAATATTAGTAATAATAGGGGAATAACCACTAGGAAGGATTAGTTAATGTTATGCAGTTCCAAGTATTTCTGGCAGCCTTTGCAGATGCTGTAAAGCAAATTAATCAGCAAGTATAGATTAAAGATGATACACACTCGCAGAAAGACCAGGGTAAGGATGGTATTCATAGTTGTTGTGTGAATACAGTAAGGTTATTTGCGATGCTGCGAGTAATCATAGCTATCTAGCAATTCAGAGAAGCCATTTATGGCAATGAGAGACACTCAAATGTTGTTGTATCTTTCGGCTTTTTCCCAGTTAGGGATCGCCACAGCGGAACTCCGGTCTGCTAATGATTGGTAGTAGATTTTTACATGCCGAGTTGCCAGCTCTGACGCACAACCTTCAACGAAGGTACACCCATTCATGCATGTCTATACACAGAAGACGCTCTAGCTGAGAATCGAACAGGACAACGTCTTACTGTGAGGCGACAACGCTACCGCAGTACCACCACCGCATTTATTGAGAGACACTCAAATAAGTGTAAGAAAATTAAGTATAATGAAATGTGAATGGAAAATTGTGCAGCGCGGCATATGCTAATGAAGTGTTCTTGCCATTAGTAGTCCAATAGGTGCACCAGCACACATATGTTCTTAAAATTTTAAGCATTGCTGTGAGTTTTGTGTCTACTTTGCAATACATGAACCATGCATGGATAAGCACTTACATATCCCAAATTGAATTATTTTCCCCAGTGATCCTTTCAGTAGTTTGACAAAGCATGCAAAGAACAAAATGGCTGCAATAACACAAATTGAATTGAAGTCAATGATCTTACATTTGTTTCCCTTCCGGTTAGCTAATTCATTTTTCCTTAACTCTGGCATTTTTCTGATAAATTGATGCTTACTCAGATAAGTGCAGGGTCCTTTAAACATTTTTATGCAAATGAGGCCCTTGCAAGTTCGTCTTTATGAATTGTAGTAGTACGACAAAGTGTAAGGCATCTTATCCTCGTAAAAGCTCTCCCACGAATTACTTTATGCTTTAGCTGTAGGGAGTTATGTTTAACCAAATGCCTCCATGTTTCCATAGTCAGCAATACCACAGATGACCTTCTTTACATAATGACATTTCTCTGCTCTTTGCGGATCAATGCTGCACAAAATTGAAGGGTTTTACTAACCACCCTAAGATTTCTTCATTATGACGTGCTCCTGCTTTTGCTAGTTGGTTAACCTAATAAATACAAATATTTGAGGAATGCAAATATATAAAGCAAAATGAAAGAGTTGCAAAGGTTTGCTGCTCATTTTGGGGCTGAATAATGATTTTTTTAAGATATACATAGGAACTCTTTAAATTATACTTTAAAGTTATATATTCCACCAAGCGAAGGTTGAAGAGTGGGAGTTAGACAGGCTTTCTCTAATAAGTGCATGTACAGAGATCAGAAAATTACCAAGCCTATTTACCTTGTAGCAAATGTAAGATATTTTAGAGAGGATAAAGTGCCCAAGATTTGGGCATGTTTCAATAATCTTCTTTTTTTTCTTTCTGCTTTCCCCAGTTAGGGGTCACCACAGTGGATCACCTGTCCACTCATGATTGGCAGTGGAGTTTTATGGTGTAGAGTTGCCAGCCCGGCGCCCAACCTTCCACAGAAGGCACACACATGCACGCACTCACACCTAGGGCCAATTTAGAGTGTCCAATCCACCTACAGCATGTCTTTGGGAGGAAACCGGAGCACCAGGAGGAAACCCATGCGACCACAGGGAGGACTCTGCACAGAAGGCACCCCAGCCGAGGATTGAACCGGAGAATCTCTTGCTGTGAGGTGGCAATGCTAACCACTGCACCACCGCAGCCGCCCAGGCATATTTCAATAATAATTTCTGTAAAATCTTTTTACAGAAAGAATCCCATTATTGATGGTTATGCAGCAGATGGACTGGCAGTCTAAGCTAGTGTCAGCATGCATGCCAGTGTGTGGAGTGAAAGAACTACCACAGCAGGGCTAGCCACCTAGTGGTGTAAACCTTGGCTCTAGGTAATAGTAACTGGTGAAGTGACACTCCAACCCCATGTGTAAAAAAATGGGAAGAAGGGGTTTTAGATGGATGGATGGATAAGTTTTGTAGGATGGTTGACAATTGTGAATGTGAGTAAGTGGTCACATAGTGATGGTGGCAGGATATTTTTGTTGGAGAAGGAGCTTGGCATGCTTGTAATGATCAGGTCTAGTGTTTATGGTTTGAAGGATATGAGATTAGGTTTTTTTGATTTTATGAGTTGAAGGAGACCTACGTCTACTGAAAAGTGCCTATATCAGATGAAAGAGGGCCAAGATAATTAAGGATGAATTTATGTAGAATGATTACATTATTATTTTAGGTATTGTTATTAAGGATGTTAGTGATGGTTGATTTGAATTTACCTAGGGGAAGCAGGGGGTGATAAATAGACTGTAGTGATCAGTAGTGGTATGCCTTTCTGAGGTAGAAATAATAGGATAATCCAGTTAGTTTCGGAGTCTGAGGAGGAGTTTCCTTGACTAATGACTTTTGGGTTTACATTATTTCTGAATGAAACAGAGAGCCTCTGCCTGATGATTTGCCTGGTCAGGCATCATTGATAAGCTTGTAGGAGGTTAGAAAGTGTTGAGAGTTGGGGGTGCATTTTTGACCCCAAATTTTACAACTGCTATAATGTCTGGGCTGAGGTAAGAAATAAAAGTGCTTATGTGGTCTAGTTTGCCTCTGATGCTGTGTGCACTGAGGAGGGCACAGCTCAATGTAGGAAGACAGTAGTTCTGATATTGAGAAAAGGAATTTGTTGGGATTGGATTGGGTTCAATGTTACTCTTTAGAAGGACTATAAAGTCTATGGAGGATATTCTAAAGGAGGTCTTCAGTGTTTTTAAGTAAACAGAAAAATGTTTCTCAGTTTTAGTAATCATATAGCAGACTGATACTGACAGAGGTAAGCTGGGGACTAGACTTGGGCTGATTACTGGAGTGGTGTTGCTGGTTTATTGGTGAAGAAATTATGGAAGAAGGGGATAATACATAGTGATATAATAATTATTTGTGTAAGTTTTTTATAATTATGTTATTGATTATAGGGAAGTGATGTGGAAAGAAGAAGATAGTACAGGGTAAGCTGTAGAAAGAGGAACATTTTTTATGATTGGCTGTATGTTGTGTTTGTACAGGAAGTTGTAAGTGGGAGTTAAAACGTCCAGAAATTTTGTAGTACTGACTATATGTGGCTTTATGGTGGTGCCTTTTTAAGAGGTATGTCTTGAGGGTGTAACTATGGGCAGAGATCAGAACAAATATAGTGGCTGGTTGAGGAACTGTCTTGGGAGTTAATCAGTCAAGGGCTGTGTCTAGTAGTGACCTCAAAAAGGGTAGGTACAAATGCATGCGTTGTTTAGAAATAAAAGTTTGGAGAAAAGAGACAATGCTAATAATTGCATGATAGTAAAGCAGTGTATGTTTTCCACCACTTTAAAGGGGCAGAGTAACCCCAAAGGGAATGCAGCTATTGAGATAGAAGTGTCTCAAAAGAAAGAGTCAAGCAAAGAGTATCCATAGAGATACCTCCTGCCTTAACATTGTTATAAAAAGAAAAATTAGATAAGGCACTAAGCAGAACTGGCAGGATAAGTGGGCAATGCACCTTGCATTTTTACTTGCTTGCTTTTCATTTGCTAAGGTCCCTGTGGGAAGTGATTGGGTAGAATCCACTGCACAGCTGATGTTTGTTTTACAGGGTGAGGACAGACCAAGCTAACTTGGCAAAGAAGTGAAATACCTGAGGGAGAAAAAACAGTATAAGAACTAAAGATGGGGAAGTTCATTTAAATAAGCAGGAGGAAAAGATAAAAGTACTTTTGTTTCATTTTAAAAAATCTATGCAGAAATAAGATAAACCTCAGAGTTGTGACCATTACACAGTGAATATGCAGACAAATGCAGTACAACAAAACCATTAAAGGTTCAAATACAAAGATCACCATTACAATTCCCTCAAAAATAACCTCCCATTAAGAAAACATTAAGCCTGAGACACAATTTACTTTATGCAAATAATACATACATGACATAATGAACATGCAAGCTTTGCCAAAAAATAAAAAATCAAGCGAGCATCCTGTAAACCTCCATTGATTCAAGTATCAGTGATACGCTCTGTGCTCTAATATTAATATGTTTTGTGTTGTGAGTGTTTTGTATCTGTCTTGCATAGTAGTACTGTTGGGAAAAGGTTTGTAGTAACATAATATGCAGGATGAGGGTTAGGGACAGGGGCAGGTTAAAGGTTAATGCAAAACCAACACACAGATAACCTCCACGCAGATGTAGGAACTCGAGCAGAAGGAATTATATAAAAAGCAGTTCTTCCACACAACGGTGCTGAAACACAGAATCCTTTCGTTGTACTGGGTAAGCGCTTTCACTGATAAAATTTCGCTTCTTCAGACCATATAAATTAACTTCACGCACGTCTACTTAAATATAAAATTCGAAAACATGTGACCAATCAATTAACCTATACTAATTACCTTAAAAATATGACAAATTTAAGAATCAATACTACTAAGAACAAATACATACATAGAAATGTATGAAAAAAGCTGACAGTTTAAAACTCTAAGTCTCTGAAATAAAATAAAAAATAATAAATAAAAAATATATCTCATGATAATAACTATCGTAATAGTGTATACATGAAATCCTAACTAGAAAATAATTAATTGCATAAAAATGACTTATTCATAGAAATGGCTGAATGGAAAACATTACCACACACACACACACACACATATATATATATATATATATATATATATATAAGAAATTATCTGTCTACACAAACTAAGTATAACAGAAAAGCTGCTTGTGTTAGACTCAATGTTTTAATGATCTAGCTCTTAAAATGGTTTGAGGGATACCTTGGTATTCAAACCATGTGGCTTATCTGCTAGTAAGTGTGGAATCCATCTTTGTTCTGCTGCTTCAGTCTGATTTTTTATATTCCCTCCCCTCTTGCTAGTTCTTATTATTTCCAGAACCATGAATCTAAATTTGTTTGTCAAATCTTTTCCAGCTACATGCATGGCTAATGCACTACTTTTTTTTGCATTCCTGATATCCCATATGTGTTCCAGGATCCTATCTTTCAAGGGGCGATTAGTTTTTCCAATATAGTAGTGAAAACACACAGTGCAGTAGCTGAAAGAGACCACGTTCTTGGCATGGCAGTCTGCACAGACAGAAAAATATGTAGTAAAGCCTAAATGCGGATGTACAAAATGTGTTCCTACATATATGTATGAACAAGCCATACATCTCCTGGAGATATAGGTACTTACTCTATCTGATTCCATTCTATCCAAAGTACTGTGGGATTCATAGCAGAGATGGCTCTTCAATGTCTTATTGTTCCTAAAAGTGAAACTCTGAACTTTATCTATCATCCCATCCAGTTCCTGTACCATTGATAGGATACCCCAGTTTTTCTTAATAACGTCAAAAGCTATATGAATGTTGCTGGCAAAAGTTAGTGCCATTCTTAACTTATTACCTTTAGTGGGGCTGACTATACGTGTATGTGTTACCTGTGCACCTGCATATGCGTTGCAGTAGTATGGTTTGCATCTAGCTGTCCTCTCTTTCCATGCTTCCTTAATTACTAAGTCAATTACAGATGCCTTATATCCTCTTTCGATAAATAATTTTTTTCAAGGTCTGTAGAGCTATTGTTAGAGTAAGGTCATCATTATGTGTTCGCATAATGCGTTAAACCTGGCCCTTTAGTACATTAGTTTTAGCATGTCTGGGGTGCATGCTACCATGATGTAGAGGATTGTTTTTTCTTACATCTTTTCTATATAAAGTAGTGGAAATGGTTTTAGTGTATGTCCTACTAATTTTGACATCCAAGAAATCTATCTGTTTTTCAGAGTACTTATGGGTGAATTTCAAACAACTAGTAATGCTGTTGAGATAACACAAGAATTCACTCAATCTCTCCTCTGTATTTCGCCACACGAGAAAAATGTCATCTACAAAATGTTTGTACCAATAAATGGAATTGCAGTAGACATTGTTGCTAAGCACATTATTCATCTCCCATTGGAGCAATGAAAGCTTGGCATAGCTGTTGGCACAGGCTGTGCCCATCGCTACGCCAACCTTCTGTATGTAACAATCGTCCCCAAACAGAAAAACATTGTTTTCTAAAATGATCTCAAGAAGGGCACACAGAAGTCTAATCTTACTCTCTTCTGCATTTTTGTTCTTCAGCAAATCTCTGGTGCTCTCAATCCCCCCGTCATTAGGGATGACAGTGAACAGGGACTCTATATCAAGAGTCACTAAAAGATATGAATCGGACATATGTTCAAGATATCTATTCAGATCACCTAAAAATTCTTTTGTGCCCTTAAGTACTATTCCACAACCTTTCAAATATATATGCAGATTTTCCTCCACAAAAATTGAGATTGGCTCTGTGGCCCAACCCGTGCTAGAAACTATGGGATGCATGGGTGGATTCTGGAGATGTTTTTGCACTTTGAGCAGACCATATAGTATCGGTACTACAGGAAATTCAACATTAAAGTAATTAAAGAGAGATTCAGATATCATACCTGTTTCTAGGAGGTCAAAAACATAGAACTGCACTTTTTCTATCACCTCCTTGAAAGCTAGTGATGTTAGCTGGGCGTATGTCTCATAATTAATAAAAAGTAATTGCATATTATTCAAATAAAGCATTTTATCGAGGACTAAAATCCCTCCCCCTTTATCAGACGGCCTTCTTTCTATGCCATTTAGATTCTTTAGTTCATACAACGCTTGCTTCTCTTCATAAGACATATAGGCATTATCGGTATTATATTCAAACTTTTCTCTAAGTTGTGTTTCATAAACACTTACAAACAAATTAATTACAGAATTAGATGGTGGGATATATGTACTTGGTTGCTTAAAAATATATTGCTCATATGAAACACCTTTAAATAGGGTCTTAAGAGTCAAATTTCTTCCAAAGAGATGCAAATCTTGCAAAACATTAACTAAATCTGCCTTCTGGGCAGGTACAAATGTCAATCCTCTATTTAATAAATCAGTTTGTGTCTCAGTCAATGTATAAGAGGATATGTTAAAAATTAAACATGCCTGGTACATTTAGTGGCATGGTAGCATGCACCCCAGACATGTTAAAACTAATGTACTAAAGGGCCAGGTTTAATGCATTATGCGAACACATAATGATGACCTTACTCTAACAATAGCTCTACAGACCTTAAAAAAATTATTTATCGAAAGAGGATATAAGGCATCTGTAACTGACTTAGTAATTAAGGAAGCATGGAAAGAGAGGACAGCTAGATGCAAACCATACTACTGCAACGCATATGCAGGTGCACAGGTAACAAATACATGTATAGGCAGCCCCACTAAAGGTAATAAGTTAAGAATGGCACTAACGTTTACCAGCAACATTCATATAGCTTGTGACGTTATTAAGAAAAACTGGGGTATCCTATCAATGGTACAGGAACTGGATGGGATGATAGATAAAGTTTAGAGTTTCACTTTTAGGAACAATAAGACATTGAAGAGCCATCTCTGCTATGAATCCCACAGTACTTTGGATAGAATGGAATCAGATAGAGTAAGTACCTATATCTGCACGAGATGTATGGCTTGTTCATACATACATGTAGGAACACATTTTGTACATCCGCATTTAGGCTTTACTACAGATTTTTCTGTCTGTGCAGACTGCCATACCAAGAACGTGGTCTATTTCAGCTACTGCACTGTGTGTTTTCACTACTATATTGGGAAAACTAATCGCCCCTTGAAAGATAGGATCCTGGAACACATATGGGATATCAGGAATGCAAAAAAAAGTAGTGCATTAGCCATGCATGTAGCTGAAAAAGATTTGACACACAAAATTAGATTCATGGTTTGGGAAATAATAAGAACTAGCAAGAGGGGAGGGAATATAAAAAATCAGACTGAAGCAGCAGAACAAAGATGGATTCTGCACTTACAAGTAGATAAGCCACCTAATTTGAATACCAAGGTATCCCTCAAACCATTTTTAAGAGCTAGATCATTAAAATATTGAGTCTAACACAAGCAGCTTTTCTGTTATAATTAGTGTAGATAGATAATTTCTTATATATATATGTATATGTATATATATATATATATATATATATATATATATATATATATATATATATCTATATATATGTGTGTGTGTGTGTGTGTGTGTGTGTGTGTGGTAATGTTTTTCATTCAGCCATTTCTATGAATGTAATTTTTATGCAATGAATTATTTTCTAGTTAGGATTTCATGTATACACTATTACGATAGTTATCATGAGATATATTTTTCATTTATTATTTTTTATTTTATTTCTGAGACTTAGAGTTTTAAACTGTCAGCTTTTTTCATACATTTCTATGTATGTATTTGTTCTTAGTAGTACTGATTCTTAAATTTGTCATATTTTTAACGTAATTAGTATAGGTTAATTGATTGGTCACATGTTTTTCAATTTTATATTTAAGTAGACGTGCATAAAGTTAATTTATATGGTCTGAAGAAGCGGAATTTTATCTGTGAAAGCTCTTACCCAGTACAATAAAAAGATTCTGTGTTTCAGCTCCGTTGTGTGGAACAACTGTTTTTTATATAATTCCTTCTGCAGGTTAAAGGTTAATGGTTAGCACATATAAGTGAGGTGGTACAGGGGTGGGCTTAATGGGAAAGAAATGAGCTTTTCAAGTTCTCTCATTTTATTACAGTGGATTACATTTTTACATGCAACCAAACTTAAATTATGTTGTTACATCTAAAGAAATAGCAACTGCAATCCTGTAAGAAAGTTATGGAATCTTTCTTTGTCTTACATGACCTTGTAGAAGTTATTGAATTAAGCTACAGGTTCACTGACAGGTTACTAATTGGAGTTGCACAGGTACTACATAACCAGTTTCACTAAGATCTTGATTCTCCCTGCCCAAATGGAGACTGGAGAAATGTGGGGAAATCCCAGCTGAGGCTAGCCACCTTATAGACATATTTTCACTTCTCTAAGGTAGAGAATGTTATTGGACAATTAGGGTAATATTTAAAAAAAACTCCAGATAGAATTAGATGGATAAAACATATAGAATATAGATGTTGTGGGGGAGGTGGAAACAAAGCTGTCAGTCTTGCATTTTGATTGTGGTATGCATTGCTCAAAGTTTCAGGTCTGTGTGGAAAGACCTACTGCAGGAATTTTTGTTGGTGTCAAGTGACACTGTTGCTATGATGCTGTCAGGGATTTTTTTATGCAGATCAACAGTCTATCTGCATTAGAAAGTTAATTAAAAAATAAATGTGGGAAGAATTATTAAATATTAAACTAGAGTCTAGATTTAGAAACAATTTTTTCAGCAAAGTTCCAGTGGCTCTAGCCATATCCTAAGCCGGACGACAACATGGGCATGCAGAATATTTAACACCCATTAGATATCCAAATAGTTTGTGATGCATTAAAACCTAAAGTGACAGGTGTGTACCATGACAGAATGTAAAAAGCAAATGTATCTGGTCAACGCCATAGAATTTTAAATAAAAATGAAGACCACCGGCACGCAAATCATTCCACTGGTGTCCTTATAAAATTGTAGAAGGGAATGATGTCATGTCATCCCAGAAAATGCAGAAACAATATTAGAAAAGTAGACATGAACATGGCCTCATGCCAGCAGTGAAGTGAAAGCCTTCTCAATGTGCCTCACTTATCAAAACAAACTGATGGCTGCTTATGACCTACTGCTGTGGTCATGAGCTGTAAGATGACAAAAAATTACAACATTGACATTTTCCACACCTGTTCCAAAACTACCTCTGAAATAAAGATCCGAGCACAAGGAGAAAGCATACAAAAAGCAGTTAGGAGAAGAAGAGCTGTCACACTTTGAATGGCTTCCCCTAAATAGAACCAGTGGTAAAGCAAACAACACTCACCCTAGAGACCTAAAACTACACTACTATATCAACAACATCAGATGGTTTGGTATGTACCTATCCCTTCATGCCTACTTTTCTGGACCAGGGAACCCTTGCCTGAAAAACAGAATAATTCCCTTACAATCTTTGGAACCAGAATGAAGACTTGGTGAGTTACTACAATTTTTTATCTGGGATATGTTGGGAAACTATATTATGGGAGCCATTGTTAGTTTCCTACCAGTACTGGGCTATGACTAATTGAAGTTTTCTTATGTATGTCATTTCTTTCTAATACACAACCATGCTGGTTGATTGGTGTTCTACATTGTCTGCATGCATTTATCCTTACCCATGTTGTCTTCTGACTTAAGATATGGCCAGAGCCACTGGAACATTGCAGAAAAAATTTGCCAGGATTGCGAGGAAATTTCCTGCACATTGTGGAGAAACTGTGGGGAAGCAGTGGCAAGTGCTCATGTATAATGTAAGCCTTTTGTTAAAAATTAGGGATTATTAATTTGCAATCCTTCATCGAAACCATATTCTAGTGACACACAAAATTATTTAGTAATAATTCACTTCACTAACATGCATACATTTCATACCATAAACAATAAGCTATTTAAGAAGCATCCTGGAATGTTATTGGGACCCATGGAAGCTGTGTTGTTTGATCAGTAGGGGGATGGTTATGGGTATTTCGTTGGGTGTGGTAGGATGTGATAGGGGCGAAAGTTTGAACTGAATTTGTCAGCCAGCTGGTTTGCTACAGTTTCAGGCTTGGTGTAAGTGCTGCTGTTTATGATTAACTCAGCACATTACTGAGCATTTCAACTGATGTTACAAACATAATTAAAAAAAAAAAAAAAAAAACTTACGGTTATCTTATACCTGGGAGTCTATCTTTGCCTCATAGTTTTCCTTGGCAGATTTGATTAGTTCTCTAATT
>NC_056726.1:1584335791-1584453291 GCF_019279795.1 Protopterus annectens
GGACTCAACTATGGCTCCTAGTTTGCAGTAATCTGCGAACTTCATTAGCCAGAGGCCTTCTGTCTTTGCCTGTACTTCAGAGAAGTAGATACCAAACAGGAGAGGTCCCAGTATGGAACCCTGTGGTACTCCACTTGTCACTGCTTTGAGGTCAGATTTGGAGTCTGCAACTTTTACAGTGTGGGTTCTGTCAGTGAGCCAGATGGCAGCCCACCTTGTGATGTAGGGATTTATACCTAGTTTAGTGAGTTTAGCTATAATTCCAGAATGGGGGATGGTATCTAAAGCCTTGGCGAGGTCATGATAGACTGTGTGAACCACCTTACACTCATCTAAGGCTTTGGTGACTGCCTCAAACAAGTCGATCAGGTTCAGGAGGCATGATCTGCCTTTCAAAAACCCAAACTGGGTGGGATCTAAAGTTTGAAGGTTACCAATGTCTTTGTTTATGAGTTCCATGATGATGCGTTCCATGGCCTTGCAGACCAGGCTCGTCAGGCTAATAGGTCGATAGTTCCCGGGATCAGTGGTGGTTCCCCCATTGTGGAGTGGGATAAATGTTGCTGTGTGCCATTCAGTGGGCACAAAGCCTGATGTGAAGCTATTATTGAACATAGTGCTTAAGGGGGAAGCCAGTTTGTTCTGAAGTTCATGTAAAACACAGCCTGGGATGTTGTCCGGTCCCATGGATGCTGTGTTTTTGGCTTTAGAGAGTGCAGCTTTTACCTGCATAGTTGTGATTACAGGGAATCTGCATTCTTCATGTATAGATGTGGGCCCTTTAAGGGGTGAGAGGGGGGTAAAGTCAGCACTGAACCTATCTGCCAGGATGTTGGCAATATCAGTTGGTTCTGTAACTTTCTTGCCTTTTTGCTGTAACTTAGAGCAGATCTGGTTGTTGCCATCGAGATTCTTGACATAGCTATAGAATTTTTTGTGGTTATCTTTGGAATTAGTGGTGATTTTGTTTTCATAGCTAACTTTGTAGGATCTTAAACATGATCTCAGCTTCTTACTGAGGCTGACCAGGGAGCTCCTCCACTTATGGGATTTTACTCTCATTTGCAAAAGTTTCGTCCTTCTGTTGTGCAGTTTGTTTATGGCAGGGGACCAGCTTGGCTTCCATTTTTTGGAGGATAGCATCGTGGTTATGTTTGGGATAGCACAATCCATGCACTCATGTAAGTGCTTATAGAGTGCATTTGTGTAGGACTCAGCAGTTGTAACTGTAATATCCATCTGCATGGGTGTCATGAAGTTCAGCACTTCTGTCTTAAGAAGCATGAAGTTGGCTTTGGAGAAGTTTTTTACTGTGGTTTCCTTAATGGGGCGGGGTTGGGATGTGGATATCAAGGGTGATTAGCTTATGGTCGGATCAGACCAATGAGGAGTTGACTTCAGGTGTCACTCATGTTGGTAATGACTAGGTCTAGGATATTGTTGCCCCTGATGGGGGTGTGGATAAGTTGATCCAGGGCATTGGAGTTTATGAATTCCAGAAAGCATTGAGCTAAGGAGTTGGTAAACGAGTAGTTTTCCAGTTAATGGTGAGGTAGTTGAAGTCACCCATTATTAGGGTACTTGGTTGAACCGTAATATTTTCCAGTACATCAAGAAAAGAGGAGTGGGAATCCTGGGGCATGGTGGGGGATCTGTAGCAAGCTACAATTTGGATTGCAGTTTTGCCCAGAGTTAATTGCACTTGGATAACCTCGGATGCATTACGCTGAGCAACTTGCCTGGAGGTGTGGATATCTTTACAGCCCAAACTGCAGAATCCTTTATAAATGCATTCTACGGACATCTCCAGGAATGCATGGATCATGCTATCCCAAACAAAACCAAGACCCAATCATCCAAAGGCAGGCGTCCAGTCTGGTGGACCCATGCCATAAATAAACTGTACAACAGAAGGAGGAAGCTACTACATGATAGAGCAAAATCCCTAATAGGGAAGGCATCTCTGATCATTACTAGCAAAAAATTACGATCCCTCATAAAATCCTCCAAGGCCAGCTTCGAGAGAAAAATTGCACAGGACACCAAAGACAATCATAAGGCTTTTTTCAGTTATGTTAGAAACCTGAGATGCAACTCCCAGACTTGTTCTGAGTTGATTCTAAATGACAAAAAATACACTGAACCCACAGACATCGCCAATATCCTGGCAGACAGGTTCAGTGCAAACTTCTCCACCCCAAAAAGAGCAAGTATCTATCCCGGCAGAGGGCTGCCTCCCAAACATCTCAGATGCTCAGGTGAAGGCTGCCCTCTCCAAAGCAAAAAACACTGCTTCCATGGGACCAGATGGCGTCCCAGGTTGCGTCCTACAAGAACTACAAGAGGAACTAATCCCTCAAATAAAACAGCTATACAATCTCAGCCTCACTACAGGATATGTGCCCACAGAATGGCGTACAGCAGCAGTGGTCCCACTCCACAAGGGTGGAGCCTCTACGGACCCTGGAAATTATCGCCCCATAAGCCTGACTAGCTTAGTCTGCAAGGCTATGGAGAGGATCATCATGGAGCTCATAAACAAAGACATTGGGGACCTACAGACACTAGATCCTACCCAGTTCGGCTTTGTCAAGGGCAGATCCTGCCTTTTGAACCTGGTTGACTTCTTTGAAACAGTCACCAAAGCCATAGATGAAGGGAAGGTAGTCCACACAGCCTATCTGGACCTTGCAAAGGCATTTGACACAATACCCCACTCAGGCATCATAGATAAGCTATCCAGCTTAAATATAAACCCATATGTCACAAGATGGGTCGCAAACTGGCTCAAAGACAGAACCCACAGAGTGAGAGTTGCTGGAGCCATGTCAGACTCGAAACCGGTCACAAGTGGCATCCCACAGGGTTCTGTCCTGGGACCACTCTTGTTTGGTATATACTTTTCCGAGGTACAGGCAAACGTGGGAGGACTTTGGCTCACCAAGTTCGCAGACGACTGCAAACTGGGCACCATAATCAACTCTCCAGCTGACACAAACATCCTTCAAAAAGGTCTCACAGAGACAGATAACTGGTGCCAGCGCCATGGTTTAAAGTTAAATGCCAAAAAATGTCATACCCTTTGGCAAAAACAATGTGCCCACAAATTACCACATAGGCAGAAACCCATTAAGTACAGAGAAAGTTATTAGGGACCTGCGGACCCAAGTTGATAGCAATCTCTCCTTTGAAAACCACATTGCCAAAATGGTTAGAAAGACCCTCTACATAGCCCACCTCATCACGAAGGGTTTCACATCTAGATCAAGAGAGGTAATCATGCCCCTTTATTCATCCCTCATCAGGCCCATCATAGAATACAATGTCCCTTTTGGGATGTACCTTACCCGACACCTGCAGCAATTAGAAAGACCCCAAAAGTATCTCACCAAGAGGATCAAGGGTCTCAAACAGATGCCATATGCTGCTCGGTTAAAAAAACTCCAGCTCTACTCAGTTGCATACCGCCTACTTCGAGGCAATCTATGCCTGACATACAAAGCTATGTCAAATCCAGAATTAATGGACATGCTCCACCTCAGTAAATCTAAATCCCTTAGAGCCACACGCTCGAGGGACTTGAACCTCAGCACAGAAATAAATAGAACTTGCTGGAGGGACAGGTTCATAACCCAGAGGCTCCCTTCGCTCTGGAATAGAATTCCAGTTCATGTGAGGCAGAGCACCTCACTGAATCTCTTCAAGAAGAATCTCGATAAGTGGATGGGGGATCGTAGGTTTGTCCCAGGGATTACTCCCGTGTCACTATTAGACAGAGGCACAGTAAACTAAACCTTAAAAAGGGCACAGTATACTCAAATCAAGGGGTGGCGTAAGCCATACAGAATCGGGCTAGGCTTATAATTGCCCCAGGGCAGATAGCCTAGTATGAACCTATGAACCTATGAACCTATGAATATGGACACACCTCTGCCTTTAGTGTCGGTCCAGGTTACATGGCCGAAAAGTGTGGTATGAGTTATAGCCTATATATATGTGTGTATTTTATCTCTCTCTCTAGATATATATATATATTTATATATATATATATATATATATATATATATATATATATATATATATATATATATATATATATAAATATATATATATATATATATATATATATATATATATATATATATATATATATATATATATATATATATATATATATATATATATATATATATATATATATATATATATATATATATATATTTATATACACACACACACATATATATATATATATATATACAAACAAATATATATATATATATATATATATATATATATATATATATATATATATACATACACACACCCAAACACACACATATATCTATCTATCTATATATATACATGTATATATATATATATATATATATATATATATATATATATATATATATATATATATATATATATATATATATATATATATATATATTTATATAGGTTCATAGGTAGGTACTAGGCTATCTGCCCGAGGGCATTTATAAGCCTAGCCAGAGTGTGTCGGCTTTCGCTGCCCCATTGATTAATAACTTATCCTCTGTCAAACAGAGCCAATTAAGTGATCCCATGGGTGTGTTTTCTGTTACCCATCCACTCATCAAGGTTTCTCTTGAAGAGTGTTAGTGAGGGGCTCTGCCTGATGTAATTTGGAATTTTGTTCCAAAGCATGGGGTGTCTCTGTGACAGGAATCTATCCCTCCAACATGTTCTGTTTATTGTTGTGGTGAGGTTTAGATCACTAGAGCGCGTGGCTCGCAGTGACTTGGATTTCTTTAGGTGGAGCATGTCCATCAATTCTGAGTTGGACATGGCTTTCTAAGTCAGGCAGAGATCACCTCTGAGTAAGCGATATGCCACTGAGTACAGCTGGAGTTTTTTCAGTCGGGCTGCATAGGACATATGTTTGAGACCAGTAATCCTCTTGGTGAGGTACTTTTGTGGTCTTTCCAGCTGTTGGAAGTGTCTTGTGAGGTACATCCCAAATGGGGTATTGTACTCTATGATGGGTCTAATGTGTGGCGAGTAGAGGGGCACTATAACCTCTTTATTTCTAGATGCGAACCCTTTATTTTTTAGGTGGGCCACATAGAAGGATTTCCTAACTACTTTTGCAATATTATTGTCAAAGGAGAGATTACTATCTACCTGGGTCCTCAGATCTCTTATTACCTCTTCTGTATTAAGGGGGCTGCCACCTATGAGGTAATTCGTGGGTGTTTTGTTTTTTCCAAACGGGATGACTATGCATTTTTTGGCATTAGCTTGAGGCCATGACTTTGACACCAGGTGTCCATCTCAGTAAGGCCCTTTTGGAGGATGTCCGTGTCAGCCAGAGAGTCAATTATGGCTCCCAGTCTGCAGTCCTCTGCGAACTTGGTTAGCCATAGTCCTCCTCTCTTTGCCTGTACTTCTGAGAAGTATATGCTGAACAGTAGGGGTCCCAGGACCAAGCCTTGCGGGACCCCACTTGTGACTAGTTTAGAGTCAGACCTGGAGCCCGCTATTCTTATCGTGTGAGTTCTGTCTGTAAGCCAGTTGCCAACACATCTTGTGATGTAGGGGTTTATGTTCAAACTAGTGAGTTTTTCTGTAATACCCGATTGGGGAATGGTGTTGAAAGCCTTGGCGAGGTCAAGGTAGGCTGTGTGAACCACCTTTCCCTCGTCTGTGGCCTTGGTGACTGTCTTGAAGAAATAAACCATGTTTAGTAGGCATGATCTGCCCTTTACAAAGCCAAACTGGGTTGGGTCAAGTGTTTGGAGGCTCCCAATGTCTTTGTAAATGAGATCTATGATGATGCACTCCTTAGCCTTGCAGACCAGGGTAGTCAGGCTTATGGGGTGTTAGTTACCAGGGTCAGTTATAGCCCCTCCTTTGTGGAGAGGAATAACCATTGATGTGCACCATTCTATGGGCACATAGCCTGTGGAGAGGCTGAGGTTAAACAGCGTGTTTAGGTGGGGGTTAGTTTGTTCTATAGTTCGTGCAAGAGGCAGCCTGGGACACCATCTGGTCCCTCCAATGCTGTGTTTTTTGGCTTTTGAAAGGGGTATTTTCACCTCTGCGTCTGTGATTTTTGGGGCACTACACTTTTCCGGTATTGTTGTGGGCCCTTTTGGAGGTGAGAGAGGGGTGATGTTTGCACTGAATCTATCTGCCAGGATGTTGGCAATATCAGTAGGTTCAGTATATTTTGTACTATTTTGCACTAGTTCAGTGCATATCTGTGAGTTGCCACTTAAATTCTTAACATAGCTAAAGAAGGCTTTGTGGTTATCTTTTGAATCATTGGCTATTTTTCTTTCGAAGTTAGCCTTGGATGATTTCATGAGGGACCTCAGTTTTTTACTGATACTGATCAGGGATGACTTTCCTTCTTGGGATTTGCTTTTTTTCTGAACTAGTTTCCTCCTTCTATTGTATAGCCTGTTTATTGCAGGGGTCCACCAAACTGGTTTCCTTCTCTTAGAGGAGTGAGTCTTGGTTTTCCTTGGGATGGCACAATCCATGCATCCTTGTAGGTGCTCATAGAGTGCATTTGTAAAGGTTTCTGCATCTTGGGCAGTGTTATCCTTTAGCATAGGGGCTGTGAAACTTACCACCTCTGTCTTAAGTAAGGTGAAGTTTGCTTTAGAAAAGTTTTTTACTGTGGTTTTCTTAGTTGGAAGTGGTGGTGGGGTGTGGACATCCAGAGTGATTAGTTTATGGTCTAATCTAACCAGTGACGGATTGACCTCCAGTGTGGAACACCTGTCGCCCATGTTGGTGATGATCAAGTCCAATATGTTTTCACCTCTGGTTGGGGAGTTTTACCAGCTGATCCAGGGTGTTTGAGCTGATAAATTCCAGGAAACGCTGGGCCTGGGAATTTGTACTCGAGTAGTTTTCCCAGTGAATGGTAGGGTAATTGAAATCGCCCAATATCAGGGTGTTTGGTAGGACCTTCATGTTCTCCATTGTCTCCAGAAAGGTGGAGTGGTGGTCCTGGGTCATGGAGGGTGATCTGTAGCAGGCCACAATTTGCATTGCAGATTTGCCCGATGTTAGTTGCATGTGGATGATCTCAGAGGTATCATGCTGTACCACTAACCTAGAGGTGTAGGTATCCTTGATGAATATGGATACACCCCCTCCTTTTGTGTTTTGGTCTGTGTTCTGCGGCCAAAACGTGTGGTATGAAGTATAGCCTGGTAGTGCTGGGGTGCTCTCTGGAACCTTGAACCAGGTTTCAGTTACTGCACAGATGTCGACATTCTCCATACTGAGGAGTGCTTCGAGCATGTGCATTTTGAGATTTAAACTTCTGGCGTTGAGTAGCATAACCCTCAGTTTTTTGTTAATTGTGCTGTTTACGGAGGTGGGTTTGACTTTTGAGCCTTGCCTAAAAAAGGCATTATGGGGGCAGCATGAGCCTTGGCCAGTATTCAAAAGCCTAGGGGTGACAGTGCAAGCCATCTCTTGCGAAGCAACGCGGCTTGTCGAGCATGTCGTCCCAGGCTGACAGACACTGGATCCCCTTTGAATGACACCAGAAGCTTAGCCAATTGTTGAAATTAATCATTTTTTCTTTATACTGAGGTATCATTCTTGGTGAGGGCAGGATGCTACTCAGGGTCAGGGTCATACCAGCTTGGGCTACATGATCAGAGAGCTCTTCCATGTCTCTTTTCATGTAGTCCAGGGAGGTATGTCTCTGGTCATTCACACCAACATGAACAATGACAAAGTCATATTTGTACTTGTTCTGGAGTGACCTGAGTGCTTGTGTTATGTGGCGGTTTCTGGCTCCCGACAGGTTGCTAACAGTAACTTTCTGCTTGTCCAGCCTAGTGAGTGGGACGTCAGTGTGCCTGACTATAGAGTTACCTATTACTAGTGTGTTAGGTATGTTATTTCGCTTTAAGGGCTGTGATTGTGTGGCACACTGATTTTGTGTTTATGTGTCGTCTGGTTTGTGACGGGAAGTGCAGGTTGTTTGGGTGTCTGCTTTTGAGGTCTCTGATGCTTTTGCAGGTTTTTATTCAGAGCCTCAAAGTATGATTTTGTGTATTTATGTGTATTTTTTGCCAGTGCTGTTTTAGTAGGTCTGTGTGCGGTTGGAGTTTTGGTGAAAGTGTTAACCTTCTCCTCTCGACTGCCCGTTCCAGTCTTGGGTGGAGACAGCTTAGCTTCCAGTTTGGCTGTATAATTGCATCTCTTGCATATGTTAGTGTTTTGTGGTAGGAGGAGAGGGTTGTCTGTGTACATGAGGCAGTTGTAACATTGCCTCAGGATATCCAGATTCACCAGCTGGACTGAAGAGTGCATCTGAAGTTGCCCTTTGGTCATGCCTGAATAGTAAGATGAGCTGCTTAGTCGCTTGGTTGGTGAGGGGTGAATAAAGAGCCTTGCCCTGATGGGCAATCAGTGTCAGGGTATATTAGTGCTTGCTATTAGGTCTGAGCATGTGCTGGGCTGTAAGATGCTTTTTGAGTGCTTAGGTTGAGAGTTAGACTAGTTTCAAGAGAAAAACTGAAAAGGAGACTTAGTGGAGCCGGGAATAATTTAACCATAGCTAACCTGCACTGCCCGGTGCGCAAAACCGTGCAAACGTAGTTTTTATAGTAGGGAAATGAAAGAGATAGAAATTAGCCCAAAATGGTCAATAAACTACTAACTTCTGGGCTGGAACCACTCCTCCAGGGACAGATAGGTTGCTCAAAGCTCCCATCTCTCAGAGGTGAACAGAGAAACTTCCTTCTATCCAAGTAAGGTATGGGCAACTCAGAAACTAGTATCACAGCCCTGAATTCAGCACTAGCCTGAAAACTGGACTATACTAGCTTAGGAAGGCGGGAAACAAGGAATTTTTTTTTTTTTTTTTTTTTTTTTTTTGAAAAGATAAGGCAAAAACAGTAAAAAATATACTTAAAACAGCTTTAAGCGACAACAAACTATCAGAAAAGGCTATCACACTTTAGTGTGTAGCCTACAATAGTTAAACAAATTATTTAAACAAAAATCAACTTTTTAAAAGTGCAGGCAGTCAAATAAGTACAATATGTGAAAAAAAACAAGCTTTTAAATCGCAATAAGTGCTGCAAAATCTGCGTTTAGGCAGAAAACAGTTAAGTACAGCAAGAAAGTACAGAAAACTGATACTTAATCACTCCAAAGACTTTCTCCTAAGCTAGAAGGGTTGTATGAGTTTAAGGCTTTCTAGTGCTACCCAGCAGGTTTGTTACAGGAAAGATGGGAAACAAGCACAGATGTGGTCTTTTAAACCAGAATGTTGAAAGAGACAGACAAACTGTCCAAATGGTCAATAAACTACAATTTCTGGGCCAAGAACCTCTCCTCTCATGGTAGACAGGCTACCTAGTGTTTACCTCTCCCACTGATAAGCTAGAAGGCTTTCCTCCAACACAGAAAGGCTTGCAGGGCTCAGAAGCTTACCAACAGTCCTGGATATAGCAACTCTGTATCTGGACTAGGCTAGTTACAGGAAAGGTGGGAAACAAGTGCAAGTGTGGCTTGTAAACCTGAATGTTGAAAGAGATGAAAAAAACTGCCCAAACGGCCCATAGCTACAATTTCTGGACCCGGAACCACTCCTCTTGTGGTAGATAGGCTACCTAATGCTTACCACTCCCACTGATAAGCTAGAAGGCTTCCCTTCAATACAGAAAGGCTTGGGGGGCTCAGAAGCTTACAAAGAGTCCTGGAATACAATAAATCTGTACCTGGACCAGACTAGTTACAGGAAAAGCAGGGAACAAGTACAAATGTAGGCTTTTAAGCCAGCAAGTTGAAAGAGATGGAAAACTGCCCAAAAGGCCAAATAAACTACAATTTCTGGGCCAAAACTCACTCTTCCCGTGGAGGATAGGCTACCTAGTGCTTACCACTCCCACTGATAAGTTAGAAGGCTTTCCTCCAACACAGAAAGGCTTTGGGGCTCAGAAGCTTACTAACAATCCTGGACACACAACTTTGTAACCAGACTAGGCTAGTTATAGGAAAGGCGGGAAACAGGCACAAGTGCGGCTTTCAAACCAGAAAGTTGAAAGAGATGGAAAAAAACTGCTCAAACAGCCAATACCTACAATTTCTGGGCCAGGGACCACTCTTGTTGTGGTAGATATTCTGCCTGATGCTTACCACTCCCACTGATAAGCTAGAAGGCTTCCCTCCAACACGGAAAGGCTTGGGGGGCTCAGAAGCTTACAAAGAGTCCTGGATGCAGCAAATCTGTACCTGGACTAGACTAGTAACAGGAAAGGCAGGAAACAAGTGCAAACACAGGCTTTTAAATCAGAAGGTTGAAAGAGATGGAAAAGCTTCCCAAACAGCCAATAAACTATAATTTCTGGGCCAGAAACCACTCCTCCTGTGGTAGATAGGTTACCTAGTGCTTACCACTCCCACTAATAAGCTAGAAGGCTTCTCTCCAACACAGAAGGGTGTGGGGGGCTCAGAAGCTTACCAACTGTCCTGGATACAACAAGTCTGTACCTGGATTACACTAGTTATAGGAAAGGCGGGGACCAAACGCAAAACGGGCTTTTAACCAGAAAGTAGAAAGAGATGGAAAAACTGCCCAAACGGCCAATGAACTACAATTTCAGGGCCAAAACCCACTCTTCCCATGGTAGGTAGGCTACCTAGTGCTTACCACTCCCACTGATAAGCTAGAAGGCTTCCCTCCAACACAGAAAGGCTTGGGGGGCTCAGAAGCTTACCAACAGTCCTGGATACAGCAAGTCTGTATCTGGACTTGACTAGTTACAGGAAAGGCAGGAAACAAGCTTAGAATTTTTTTTTTCTTACAGAAAAGTGGCTAAAACAGCAGTAAATACAATTCAAATTGTAGTGCAGGCCAGCACACCCGAGCGTGTAGCAACACTATGGCAAATACAGTTCAAATAAATGCAATTAAATTAACAAATGACTAAAAAACAAGTGCAGAAGGCAGTAAATTAGAAGGCTACTAACAAGCAGTAATAAGTGCAGAGTAAGAGTGACTGAACAGATAACAACATCCAGAAGAGCAACTAAGACAGTTACAGTAAGAGCAGATGAATAAGATTTTTTTTTATATATATATATATATATATATATATATATATATATTTTTTTTTTGAGGGAAGGAACAGAGCAGGATTAAGAGGCTACAGGGGTTGTCCTTCCCAAATGCTCTCTTTGTACACAGTAGGAGTGCCTGAAATCAGAATATGATCTCACTTCACTCAGTTGAGTGAGCAAATGAGATGGGCCCAGAAGGAGTATTCAAATACAAATCTACAAGAAGGGCAGGCAATTTCAAAGCCACCAACATTAATACCAAAACAAGAACAGGGAGGGTGAGTAGGGAACTAACTGTAGAGAGAAGCCACAACTACAGTTAGGTTAATATTCAGTGAAAAACACAAATAAATAAATTAAATACAGTACTATATGCAAAAGAGCAGATAAAAGTGTACTTAAATTCTCTTATATGTCCAGTTGATTTCAGGTAGATGTTAGCCGGCCAAAGCTCTGATATTAAGCAGAAATAACTCAAAATGTATCACTTATAATAGGCAAGACAGGATGTCAGTGATGAGCTAAAACTACCCCCCACTGCTATCAATGGCTACATAAAAATTCTAAAAAGTGCTCTGTAGAGAGACAGCCACAACTTCAGTTGAGTTAATATTTAGTGAAAAACACAAATAAATAAATTAAATACATTACTATATGCAAAAGAGCAGATAAAAGTGTACTTAAATTCACTTATACGTCCAGCTGATTTCAGGTAGATGTTAGCCGGCCAAAGCTCTGATATATATATAAACACACACACACGCACACACACACACACACACACACACACACACACACACACACACACACACACACACACACACACACACACACACACACACATATATATATATATATATATATATATATATAAATATGCAAACACACATACATATATATATATATATATATATATATATATATATATATATATATATATATATATCAATATACACTCACGCACACACACATATATGTTTGTAGATGGCTTTATGGAGAAATAACAGACATATCAGTGCTTTAGTTTGTCCAAAAGGTCTGAATTTCTAGTTTGGTCTTTTTCTAATTATATATTTATTATTAAGCTACCTGGTATATAATGTGTAATCTTTACTTAATAAAAAATTATATGTTTTATTTATGCATACTTCATATGTGCAATCTTCAGATTCTACTTCACATACTTTTTGTCTCTCTATCATTCTATCTATCTATCTATCTATCTATCTATCTATCTATCTATCTATCTATCTATGTCTATCTCTCTATGTATCTGTCTCTCTTTGTCCATACGCATGCCTGTCCAGCTATCTGTATATCTGTAGCTCTTGTTTCTGAGAATGAAGATGCTGTATTTTGAGGTGGAAGGAAAGCTGAGCTGCAGATGAAGGAGGTACGTTGGATACTAGGGCTGGTACTCCCAGATGAAGTAGCCACATAGTCTATGCTACAAAGGTGAAGTGAGCTCTAAGTCATACATAACCACAAAATATGGGGTCTATAAGCACAGAGTATGGTTCCTTCTACACAGTGATATGACTTAATCTGGGCTTGGCATGCACACAGGGTAGATATTTAGGAGATAAACTTTAAACATTGTCATGACCCCTACTTCAAGTACATGCACTAACTCCTCCCACCATTCTTGTCAATCTTTAGTTAAACAAATCATAAAGCATCTTTGGAATCACCTAAAGTAGCCGGAAGAGAGAATTGCTGAACAAGAGATATTCAAAGGTTATGACTGCTTATTACATCACCATTAGGTTTAAGCATGCAGCTGCATGCTGTTGTGTTCTAGTCCATCTGAATTCAGCAATGGTCACAGTTTGTTTAGATACAGGGCCATATATTTAGCAAAAAACATGACTGTTTTAATATACAAGTAATACTTTGTAAAACATAGATTTGACAGGTATGCTAAGATGGGTATTTCTTTTAAATGAAATATGTTTCAGATAAAAAAATCTTTTGCACCTTAGATTCGACTGGCACCTTTCTTATAGGCATTTTTCTTTCCCTTTTTTCTTACATGAAATAGAATAACTGTATCTCAGAAACAATAAAAAACCAAATACATTTATTTTGCATAATTACATGATTGACAAGAAAACGTTGCCTTGCAAAGCAAAGAAAGCCATAGCATTGTGGTGTGTGCTTTGTCTGCATTTCTAGCCTAATGTAATAAAGCACTGTAAATAAAATCATTAAAAGACCTCTGGTTATTCATTTCTCTAGTGTGGCATCCAGACCTTTGTACTCAAACAGCAACCTCAAGAAAGCACTTAAATGTTGGGTCAAGTAGTTGCAAACACTTACAGGCTATGAATTCTAAGCCTAGAAACCATTTGCTGAATTAAGCACCATACAGTAGAAGCCTTCATAATGGGAACCCTCAACAGTACACATTTAACTGTTTTGTTGATAAAAGTTACTATTATCCTTGCACTGAGGTCAAACTGCTATGAAGGGCTTTTAGAGTCTCATTGTGTGTCATTTTGTTATATTGTAGAGGAAAATATTCAGTTAAAGCAGCTGTCGGTTAGAATATAGATTTTTCTGCAATGCTGAAATGACAGCAGTAATGAAAGAAACACTGCAAGACATAATCTAGCTTTCAGTAATTTTCCCTGCAAGCCATAGCATTGTAAATACGTACAGTGATATAATTAAAAAAAAAAAAAAAAAGAACCACAAATTTTATATATACATATACAGCAATGTCGCTGCTGTTTATATCAGCTTATTTATGAGGTGAGTATAAAATAGCAAGGAATGTGCTTCTTTTTTTTCCAACACAAAATTCATACACAGCAAAATAATCCATGCTTCACTTGGTGATTAACTCTAAGGGAGTTTTCTTTTAGGGTCAGATGCAGTTCTTCATGATGTCCCTTTTTACTGTTTGTCAGACTAGATGTCCAGTGAGAAATGGTTTGTCAAGTCAATCCAATTTGAAATTCTCACTGAGTTTTAGTCTAGGACTCATTCTGCAGGTTATACTAAATTCATGGTGACCCAGAAAATTATTTTTTTTTCTTTCTTTCTTTTTATTTTTTGCACTTTATTCTCTTTTTAGTAGAATTACCTGTTGACACAACATCCAAAAGCTGTCTGTTGTAGAGAACAAATTGCAGAGTAGTTCTCATGAGTCTTCCTTCCTCTTCTTCTTGCGCAGACCACAGGTACAGAGCAGTTTTCCTTACACTGCTACACAGGCAGAAACAAATTGCATTCATTCTTACATACTTACACAGGTAGAGTTCATAGGTTCATACTAGGCTATCTGCCCTAGGGCATTTATAAGCCTAGCCAGAATGTGTTTGGCTTTCGCCACCCGTTTTAAATTAATTTTACTATGCCCTTTTTTGAGGTTAGTATACTGTGCCTCTGTCTAACAGTGACACAGAAGTGATACCCGGGGTAAACCTACGATATAGATTAGTACTAGGCTAGCCATTTTAAGCCTAACCAATTAACCTTTATGAGACTCAAACCCTGCACCTTGTCTTTGTAAGGCAAACACTTTAACCATTAGGCCACCCGAATGGTGTTACATACCAAGAATTCTCTGGATGCTGATCTCTTCCTCTTTCACTTCTGGGAATACTATTTAAATTGTCCTTCTTCTGGCTCACATATATCCCTTCCTAGAGTATTCCCAGGGACCCTTTAGACCCACAAGTATTAAATGTCAACTGAAGCAGGCTTCTAAACCTTATATGGGCCTGTTAGAAACTACCTGTCATTACTTTTCCCCTGCCTGCTTATTTCTAAGGTAGCATCCTTAAATGGACCAGAGATCACTATGATACATGACACCACGACACATGAATCATTGGTTCGTGCCTCAGCAGATGGTTATGGCTGTGCCAATGTAAAAATCTTAAAATTAAATGTCTGTAGGGGCAATACCCACAGGGACACATTTAGGTAGGCATACATTTGTCAATACAACCACCAACGTAGCGCATGATCTCTTGTGAGCAAGAATTTGTTGTCTAACTGCTAATATTTAGAGGTATGGACAGTCTTCCTAACAGACAGATACTATATCTCTTAAAGGCCATGTAATTTTTTTTTTTTTTGCTTTTGTTTTTTTACTCAGTTTTCTGTTATTACAGCAGATGTGATATTCCTTCTCATCTACAACCTATAGCAAAATTGCTTTGGTGCTCACTTCTGAGATTTCTGTATGTACTATTTATTTATCCTTTGTTGAGTAGCCCATTTAAAGGGAAGACACAAGGGGGGAATGTGGCTAAGACATCAGAGATCTTCCCCTAATCTTTTCGGAGAGTATGGAGATGCTGTGTGAGGCACTTCCATTTTCCGTTCCAGGCGTGTATGCAGCCTGCAGAAACTGAAAGTAAGATGGAGGCAGTAATATTGGCAATACATGAAAAAGAAGGTATGGAGGACAGAACAGAGTCAGAGAGCTGTTGTTAAGATGTTGAGATCAGGGTTGAGAGATTGGAAGAGTTGTTGGGGATGGCCAGAAAGAAGAGAGGTTCTGAAATGAAAGTTAATGAATCTTCACAGGATTCGGAGTTTATGTTTCGAAAAGATCTGTTTTCTGATTCTAAATCAGAATGTGTAATTACAACCCTTCAACTGGGAAGGTAGCAGGATGATTATTTAAAAGAAAGTGTAATGCAGAGTAAATCAGAGAGTGAAGCAGCAGCACCATGGGCAGATATTAAGGACAAAATCTAAGAAGAAGAGGGGAGAGAAATTATAGAAGAAAAGAAATGTTATGCATTGATGGTGAAGGAAGAAAACAAAAAAGGAAGAGAGGGCAAAGGAGGAAGAGAGATTCCAAATAAAAAAAAATTGTTGTGAGACTTAGTGCAAAAAAAAAAAAAAAGAACTGGAAAGGTAAAAGGTATGGGACACAGTTCATAGGTTCATAGGTAGGTACTAGGCTATCTGCCCGAGGGCATTTATAAGCCTAGCCAGAGTGTGTCAGCTTTCACCACCCCATTGATTAATTAACTGAGCCTCTGTCAAGCAGAGCCAATGAAGTGATCCCATGGGTGTGTTTTCTGTTACCCATCCACTTGTCAAGGTTCCTCTTGAAGAGTGTTAGTGAGGGGCTCTGCCTGATGTAATTTGGAATTTTGTTCCAAAGCATGGGGAGTCTCTGTGACAGGACTCTGTCCCTCCAGCATGTTCTATTTATTGTTGTGGTGAGGTTTAGCTCACTACAGTGAGTGGCTCACAGTGTCTTGGATTTCTTTAGGTGGAGCATGTCCATCAATTCTGAGTTGGACATGGCTTTGTAAGTCAGGCAGAGATCACCTCTGAGTAAGCGATATACCACTGAGTACAGCCGGAGTTTTTCCAGTCGGGCTGCATAGGACATATGTTTGAGACCAGTAATCCTCTTGGTGAGGTACTTTTGTGGTCTTTCCAGCTGTTGGAAGTGTCTTGTGAGGTACATCCCAAATGAGGCATTGTACTCTATGATGGGTCTGATGAGTGACGAGTAGAGGGGCACTATAACCTCTTTATTTCTAGATGCAAACCCTTTAGTAATTAGATGGGCTACATATAAGGATTTCTTAACTACTTTGGCAATATGATTGTCAAAGGAGAGATTACTATCTACCTGGGTCCCCAGATCTCTTATTACCTCTTCTGTATTAAGGGGGCTGACACCTATGTGGTAATTCATGGGTGTTTTGTTTTTCTCAAATGGGATGACTATGCATTTTTTGGCATTTAGCTTAGGACCATGACTTTGACACCAGGTGTCATCTCAGTAAGGCCCTTTTGGATAATGTCTGTGTCAGCCGGTGAGTCAACTATGGCTCCCAGTTTGCAGTTTTGTGCTATTTTGCATTAGCTCAGAGCATATATGTGAGTTGCTACTTAGATTCTTGACATAGCTAAAGTTGGCTTTGTGGTTATCTTTCGAATCCTTGGCTATTTTTCTTTCGAAGTTAGCCTTGGAGGATTTTATGAGGGACCTTAGTTTCTTACTGATACTGATCAGGGATGTCTTTCCTTCTTGGGATTTGCTTTTTTTCTGAACTAGTTTCCTCCTTCTATTGTATAGCCTGTTTATGGCAAGGGTCTACCAGACTGGTTTCCTTCTCTTAGGGGAGTGAGTCTTGGTTTTGCTAGGGATGGCACGATCCATGCATCCTTGTAGGTGCTCATAGAGTGCATTTGTAAAGGTTTCTGCATCTTGGGCAATGTTATCCCTTAGCGTGGGGGCTGTGAAACTTACCACCTCTGTCTTAAGTAAGGTGGAGTTTGCTTTAGAAAAGTTTTTTACTGAGGTTTCCTTAGTTGGGGGTGGTGGTGGGGTGTGGACATCCAGCGTGATTAGTTTATGGTCTGATCTAATCAGTGATGGGTTGACCTCTGGTTGCACCTTTAGGAATATCACCCAATGAGGCATTCATTGATATTAATAAAGAGATGTATTGTGACATTATATTTGAAAATGGACAATATATGGAAAGTTTTCTAGGAAAATTTGAGGAAAAGAAAGACTACAGTCCATGGAATGCTTTTGTAGTACAGACTTTCTGTAGAGAAACAAAACAGTTTTGGACTGAAATAGACTAGGATACATTGAAAGGATATTTAAAAACTGTTTGTAAGGAAGTATTGGATGTTACAAAAGTTTATGATGAAAGAGGCTTATAGACTTGGGAATGGAATTATGGAGTCGTATTAAAAATGGAAAATGACAACATTATGCATATTCCAAGTATAATAATTGCAGAAGGTAATACAGGGTGTGTAAGATACAGGGGAAAACCAAAACCTGCTTTTTTGTAGCAAAAATGAGCATTTAATATGTAACTGTGGCAAAAGAAAATGCTTTGTTTGTGGGGGAGTGGGACACGAAGCAAAGAAATGCAAATTGATATGTGAAAAATGTGGAAAAACTGGACATGATTCAAGTAACTATGATGTACAACTGCATGTTTATTCAGAAGAACAAATAAAAGAACATGTGCTTGATAAAGAGAATGATATGGGGGATGAACATGTTGCTGTACAAAAGGAAGATATGAAGGAAAAAGAAAATTAAAAAAACTGAAGGAGAGCAATCAGTATTGGAAACAAGCGAAGAGGAAGACAGGAGTTGGAGGATAGTAAGATGAAAAAAAAGTTCAATAGGGTGAACGGTAAAAGATAAGAAAAGAAAATTTAAAAATGTGATTATAAAAGAAAATAAAAAGAAAGATAAAGGTTAGGATGATAATATGACATTTAAAAAACTGAGGGCCTTATCAATAAACGTTAGGATAAAGGGTATTAAAAGAAGGTTAGAAAAACTGGAATGATGTATGTTACCACATATGCATGTAATAATTTTAGAAGCTAAAAGAATCCTAACAGAAGAAGAAAGAAAACAAATGGAAAATCAATGGGGTGGGAATATTGTATGGAACATGGGAACAGATACATTTTAAGAGATTGCTATAGTATGTAACAAATGATAACAATGTTAGATTATACTTGTCACTCTCCTACTCTGGACACAATAGAAGAGTTTTCATGGGTTCTGTTCAAGCAGCTTTATTTCATACAAACACATCACTATAAAGGTTTACTGACTTTAACTTCAGTAACTTATATACAAACTAACAACTGCTATCATGCATGCTCTCGCTCTGGCTACTTTTACAAAATGGAACTAGGGATTGCACGTATCTGGAATTTATACATTCACGTACAGCCTTGATATGCTTTTAAAGATACAGCACTCTTCACTTGCATTCTGATCTACAATACCATAGACAAGTTAGGGAGAATAACAATAGTGGATATAAGACATAATAAGGATATATACAGAATTATTGCTATATATGCATATGTTACAAAAAAAGGGAAAGAAGAAATGTTTAAAAAAAATTGAATTATGTAGTGGTAAACATGGAAATAATTTTGGTGAGAGATTTTAATTGTGACTTAAGAAAAAGGAAAAAAGAAGGCAATGATGTTAAAATGACATAAAATAATGAAAAAATGGAAAGATATATATATATATATATATATATATATATATATATATATATATATATATATATGGGATAATGTACATTGGGCATGTAAAAAAAGTGAAATTAAGACAGAAATTGATTACTTATTATTATACAACGACCCCCCCATTAATATTCCAAAACGTGCACGCTGATTGGTTAGTGTGCACATTGTAAATCAAAGACTTATACTAATGGAAAAAGGTCCAGTCGCCCGGACATTTTCCATTAGTATAACTCTTTTTTACAGCAATGGAGAATGCAAGATCTCCGTTGCTTTTTAGAAACTGTCTCGCTATATTAAAGGAGTTTAACATAGAGAGACAGTTTTAAAAAAAGTAACAAGAGATCTTCCTTTCTCCGTTGCTTTTTTTAAAAGCTGTCTCGCTATGTTAAACTCCTTTAACATAGCAAGTCACTTTGTAAAAAGCAACGGAGATCTTGCTTTCTTCGTTGCTTCCACCCACAGCTCTGAAGTACTACGTAAGCATGCGCATGCGCAGTACATCAGAACTGCCGAAGAATACCAGACAGCTGCAAAAGGGCAGCACAGGGGCATTATACAATGCCATTATTTAAGAAAATTAAGTATTCTGTTTCTTAAATAATGTCATTGTATAATAGCAATAACCCACTTTTGGGTGTGGGTAATGCTGGATTTACCCACGGTTGTCTTTGTTTGGCCACTCAGGCTTCACCCTCATGACCAAACCACTCCAACCGTGGGTAAATCCAGCATTACCCATACCCAGGCATGAGTTATTGCTTAATTATCTCATACCTTGAGAATTATAAAAAAAGGCACCAAAGAAACAGGTTTTTCATATCATTTGGGTGTATGGATAGAAATAAAAGAAAAATAAGGACACATAAGGTTAGGTAAAGGAATTAAGAGATTAAATGAGATGGATATAAATGATGAAGAGACAAAACAATTTGATTTGTTATGACTAGATCGTATAAAAATGAAAATGTTTTATAAGAATTGGACCGATCAGTGGATACGTTTCAAAATCAAATAGAAAAAGTGTGTTTTAGAATGTCAACTGAGAAATAGAGAGAAAGAAAATGAAAAATACAGGATGTTATGCCAAACAGTATACAGAGAAATACTGAAGGATTATAGAAACTGCAGTGAAAAGGAGAAGAAATCTATGAAAAGAATCAACAGAAAGTTAAGAAAATGTTGATTTTTTTGCAAAAAAAAGAAGCAGCTCCGTATTTGAATAAAATGGTGAAAGAAAATGTGACTAATAAGAAAACTGGAAAACAGTGAAGGAAAAAGGGTAAATATCAAAAGGAAATAGAAAAGTATATAAAAATGCATTTAAGGAGGGAGAGATAAAAGAGAAACGAATATGGGAAGTAAGTAAGGTAAGTAAAAATGAGAATGAGATTATGGAAAGAAGTATAACTATAGGAGAAACTGACAACGTTTTAAAAGATTTGGGTAAAGAAAAGGCAACGGGCCTATATGGAATTGAGTATCACATGCATTATAATATGAAAATTTGGCAAACATTGCATTTTGTAAAGGTTTTAAATGAATGGTTAGAAAAAGGGATAAATGAAAAAAAAGATTTGTATAGGAGCCATGACATTTATATGGAAGAAAGGAAAGAAACAGGATATTAAGAATTAGAGACCAATAATATTAAATAATGAACATTACAAAATATTTATATGAATAACAGGGAAAGGATTAGATAAAGGTATTGACAGATTGATGGAACCTACGATTTTTGGGAAAAAAGGAAAATTAAATCAGGGTTTATTACGGGTGTGAAGAGAAATAATAAATTATATTATAATTAAGAAAGCAGAAGCTAAAATGTATTTATTTAACATTTGTTAACCGGGAAAGTCCGACTTGGAACAAAGCCAGTTTAAAGCAGCAGCCTGGGGAGAAATGCTCCAGATGCATGTCTTTGTAATATGGGAGGAAACCAGAGCACCCGTAGGAAACCCACTCGAACATAGGGAGGACATTCAGACTGAGCACAGAAGGCACCCCTGCTGAGAATCCAACCAGAGAACTTCTTGCTGTGAGGTGACAATGCTACTGATGCACCACTGCACCGTCAATGTAAACAAAGCATTTGATAAAATACAATATGACAAATTATGGAGTATATTGAAGGATTATAATGTAAGTGACAAAATAATAAAAGTAATACGTGTCTTTAGATCAGAATATGAGATTTTCAGTATATGAGAATAATATTTTAAACATAATACTAAATGAATGGTTAAGTTAAGAAATAAGAATAGAATTCTGCATAAGGAAAAGATGTCCAGCAAGTAGTTCCTGATTCATGTTAATAATGAATGTGATTGTAAATGCAATGAATAGAAATATGGAAAGAGCAAGATACAGGATGATAGAAAGTATTTATATGCCAGTGATTTTTACTTCTGCAGATTATATACTCTTAGTTACTAAAGACAGGAAATGCATGGAAATAGGAATTAGCAAGTTAAATAAATACTTAAACATGCTTGGTGTAAGTATACACAAGGATAAAAGTAAAGGATTTGGATCATTAGATGAGATTGAGGGTATTAAAGAAGGAAGTGGAAATATTAGGAATAACATTTGGAAAGGGCACAAGAAAGGGGGCACAATCAGAGAGACTGTTACAAAATTAAGAGAAATGTGTATATTTTACAGACTTACAGACTTACAGACTATTATATAATAAAAAGGTGTATCTAATAAACTCTATTTTATTACGTAAGATTGTACACTTAGCAGGTGAATATATATGATTCCAGCGAAATATGAAAAAGAATTGTTATCGATCATATTTTCATTTATATGGGGATCAAGATTTATCCAATAAGAAGAGGAATCTTGTATGTTCAAGAAATAGAAGGAGGATTAGGATTAGTAAACCCTATAGTACATGCGGCTTCATTTAATCTGTATAAAGTGCTGAAAGGATTAAAATAAGAAAATGGAAATATAATGAATAAAGAAATGTAAATATGAAGAAGTTTGGACAAATATAAGACGTGGAAAAAGATGTAAGACTGTTACTGATAATGAAATTAAAGATTATCCAAATAAGATATTATTATGGAAATTAAAAATGGAAAATGTAGAAAAAGGGACGAATGGTATAACAATGTAATAAGGGAATGGTATTATATTTATCCATGGAAAATTTTAGATCATGAAAAAAGAAGTGCTATCAAAACAAGGCTTGTATGAAGTAAAACAAAATGTATGAGTGCAAAGACTTCATATGGAGGTTAATGATACGAAAGGGCATAATGGTTAAGGTGGTTGCCTTACAAACACAAGGTGCAGGGTTTGAGTCTCACAAGGGATAACTGGCTAGGCTTAAAATGGCTCGCAAGGGCAGTTAGCTTAGTACTAATCTATGAACCTATGAACCTATGAAATTTACCTGTCAAACCAAAGAATTCAGGAAATAATGTATATTTTTTGTAGTGAAATTGAGACAACATAACATGTGTTCTTGAAATGTAGAAGAATTAAAAAATACATATATGGGAAAAGTTAAATGGAATTAAAATATTCAATAATGACAAAATTGTAAAAAACATAAACATGAATATGATAGAATATGGATATTATAGTGCCAAGAGAATGGAAGAAGCAAAAGAAATTGATAAAAATGTATTCTATGTTTTATGGGTCATATGGAATGAAAGATTTAATGAAATAAAATATAACAGAAAATGAGTATAAGCTGAAATTTAAAAAAATATATATGTTTATGGTTGTGGAAAAAAGGAGTGGGAGGAATAAGCAACATGATTAAAATATTAAGTTATATGATGAGTAAATGTTAAGCAAGGACAATGATGTATATATTGTACATATTATAAATAATATAAATACAATATTGTATTCAGTAAAGATCCCCTACTCTTTTCAGTAGGTGCCATGGGAATCTTTTGCATCCAACAGAGCTGCCACCAACTCAAATGGATGGAACCTTGGTTTAACATCATATCTGAAGGACAACACAATTAGAAGTGCGGCACCTCCTTAATGTTGTACTGTCAGCAATCCTGTCGTCTGGAGTGAGAACAGAACTTACAGACTTCTAGTCTTCAGGCAACAAAGACGTTGTGCTACTGACACTACAAACTCCTCTGTATTCAATTATAAGAATTGTCCTGATAAGTCAGATGCTATGACTATGAGCTCTACTCATGGCATGCTTTTAGATGCTTAAAGAGTTACTCGCCTTCTTTTTACTACAAGTTATCTTCAGTTAGGTTAGGTCCATTAAGGAGCAAGTTACAGTGGCAATATCAGGAAAACATTTCCAGTAATAGTTAGTCTTTCTTTTCTTTTTTAATGGTTAGTTTTGGCAACTTTGCACTGCTTTGACTTTTACAATTTATGGTTTAACAAGGACTTGGACAATTACAAAGCCAACCTAGCAGATTCTGTCATAAATAACTTGTACTTATTTAGATTAGCCATCAATCCAGCCTGATGTAGGCAACTTGAAATGTCTTGAAAAACTGGATAGATGACTTTCCCATACTTCAGAAAATAAAACAGCACCATCCAGGTAAGCAGCTGCATATGCT
Source organism: Protopterus annectens (assembly GCF_019279795.1). Classification (NCBI taxonomy): domain Eukaryota; kingdom Metazoa; phylum Chordata; order Ceratodontiformes; family Protopteridae; genus Protopterus; species Protopterus annectens. The sequence continues at coordinate 1,584,359,458 of NC_056726.1, forward strand.
GTCTGGTAGTTTAAGACATTTGTCTATCAACCTCTAAAATATTGCAGGCATTCTATGGAGAAAATTTCTAATCTGTCATGTAATAGCTTATCTGATAAGGAACATGCCATTTTCTCCTCAGTGCATAGTTGCAGCAGGATTTATCACTGGGTTTTGTCAAGTCTAAAGCAGACTGAATGCTAGCCTTGCCTAATTTCTGAATCAGTTCATCCACTCAATGCATAAGACACAAATTAAATTTACTTATGCTAGTTAGCTTGCTGGTACCATTACAAAAGCTTATAGAACCAAAAGGCTTCAGAACAAGTACAATGTGACTGTAGTACTCACTGTGCTATTGTTCTGTATGCAGTAAATAGAAATGTAGGGTCTATTTTTCCTAATTCATCCATAACTGCACCAAGCCTACAGCCATCAAAATTGTTATGAGTATACTTTTTCGACTAACATAGTTCTACCCTGTTCTGATTTAAAGTACATTATTTTAAAAAAAAGATATTTTAGTTCTTGTTTCTGAGACCATACAGTGTCTATTTTCTATTTTTATTTTGGATCATATTGTAGGACCCTTAACTTCCCCTGAAACATACTTACTAGAGAAATATCTGTTTCTCCATGGTTTCAGCTTTGCACCCTTGCACCACCTTACTCATGTGTACTAACCCTTTCCCTAACAATTCGAGTAAAAGAAACAAAAGGTCACACACACACACACACACACACACACACACACACACACACACACACACACACACACACACACACACACACACACACACACACTCTCAACCCCAATGTCATCTCTTCCATACATTTCTAAAATATCTGTCCCCTTCTCCTGCCCGTACTCGAAACTTAGTCCACACACACACACACACACACACACACACACACACACACACACACACACACACACACACACACACACACACACACACACATACGCACACACACACAAACACACACACACACACACACACACACACACACACACACACACACACACACACACACACACACACACACACACACACACACACATACTCAACCCCAATGCCATCTCTTCCATGCATTTCTATCTCCTTCTCTTGCCCTTGCTGTTAACATAATCCACACCCACACCCAATCCCACACATTCAACTCCCCTGGAGAAATGCTTGCTAGAAATGAAAGTATCAGCATTAGTATCCAATCCCAATTATCTTACATTTGATATGCCACACTATGAAGAATGTTATCTTTGAAAATCTCACCACTTGAGCAGCTGTATCCAAAAAGATTATCAATGAAAGGTAAGTTTGACAAAATGCAATGAGCCCATTCATACATATGTATATCAGTGTTTAAATTCGAAATGCAAAAATTAACAAAAACCTTTTGAACATTCTCATTACTGAACTGACAAAATCCTGAAAATGCTTTGATTTTTCCAAACTTCTGTAACACTAAACCCTGATTTGTCTGAATAGTTTTAGGGTTACAGAAAGTTTTTTTTTTTTTTGTATGACTTACTTAGGATTAATACAAGTAGAATATAACAATAACCTGATTGTATGTTGATAGTTTCAATGTAGTAATGATAGGAAATCCACTGTAAAAACTGATATAAAACATATCTTAGAATTAAAAAGTAATGTGGCAAAGTCTAAAACATATGCCACATACAAAATATATAAATTAATATGTTCAAATTTTTACCTAAATCCTTTACACATGAATTATAAGTTATTTGTAAAATCCTAGAACACTGTTTTAATAATTCTGTTGAAGGATTTTTAAATTTATATTTATGTAAATGGATTTTCAAAGGTTATGTATGGGGTTTAGGTTAGGGGCTGGGATAAGGTTAGGGTCAGCAGGCATTAGTAAGGTGAGCATGTGGACTACATGTACCCCCCAACTAAATCTCTAATCCTAATCTGCCAACAAAAATAAATATCATGGATTGGGAAAAATAGTTATTATCATTTGAATTTCATGTTTAGGAAGTAAAATTCTAACATCTCAAGAAAAAGAAAAAAACTACACTGGTGCTTACTGTTTAAAATGCATGGATCAACCTCTTGCAGACAGAAATCAACTACTGTTTGTAGTCCTACTTCATGGCTTAAGCCTATATAGCAAATAAGAGCCACTGTCTGCACAGACAGCTTAGAGGTTATTATAATGCTTTAAACACTACTGGTAGTTCATATAATTTGCAATTTGGCACAGAAAAATGTTCATTTAGTTTGCATCACTGGCTAGGTAGCTGTACAATAACTATTGAGCAAAGCAGTAAGCCTGAGAAACTAGAAAAGAAAAATTCTGATTTCAAAGAAATAAAAACACATCAGATTACTGCCACAGATGAGAAATACAGTTGTGGGCACATAGTGACCAGTAAATATTTTCAATTTTATAGAGGAAATTTGCCATACCCAAAATTTCATAAGGAGAGAATCTGCTTGGAAAATATGTCAAAGCATAGCATTGTCGATATTCTCACATTTAGTAGACTGCCTCTCTACAATTAGGAAAATCTAAATCCGTGCCGAAAAAAATACAACTTTTACTTCCTGCAGAGAAAGGACAACCTCAAATCAATGATACAAGAATCTAGATTGTGCTAGTACTTCTTTGGATGCTGAGGAGTATGACATACATACTTACAAAGGGAATAAAAATTAAACTTTATTTATGCTATTATATCCATTGCCATTATCAACTTGTACGACTGGCTAAATGATGCCATTAAATGTAACATACGCGAGATGCTCAGAAAAGCAACACGTGACACATCAAAGAAAATAAAATCAACCAAAGCAAATATGAAAATATTTTTTACAAGTTTGTTCCCACAAATGCCTTGCTATAAATTCAATAGCAGATGCTAATACTGTGCCTGCATGTGACTAAAAAAGCTCAAATTGTAGACTAGAAAGCTTATATGATTGTTCCACAGTACTACATGCGAAGTAGCTAGCCAAGTGTAGTCACCACAGACATGTTTCAAGATGAATTTGATGATGGCTGACAAGTAACAGGTCTTGTGAAGTATTTTTGGTGACTCTGTGTCATTCAGTAGAAATGGTCTTTATTTAGTGAATTTTATTTGATCAACCAAGAATACACCTTGCACAAATATTGGCAATTACTCGGAAAACCAAGGAATTTTGTTGAACTGATACAGTCCTCCATTATTATGGAATGGACTACTAGAAGAAAATGAGAACCACTAAATATCTTCCTGTAGACAGGACTTAGATGACTTACAACAGGTGATGCATTTTGTCAAAGAACTCTCTCTTATGATAAATCAGTTTCACATGAAAATTACTATTGTACAAGAAAACTGGTCCAAACAGAAATGCTAAAATCCATGATTCAGCAGCATGGAAATCAAAATGATTTTCTTTTTTAAGAACATTTATATTAATTTAACATGTTTACAATATATAGGAGAGGTGAAGAAGAGAGTACAGGCAGGATGGAGTGGGTGGAGAAGAGTGTCAGGAGTGATTTGTGACAGATGAGTACCAGTAAGAAGTGAAAGGGAAGGTCTACAAGAGGGTAGTGACTCCAGCTTTGTTGTATGGATTGGAGACAGTGGCACTGACAAAAAGGCAGGAGTTTGAGCTGTATGTGGCAGAGTTAAAGATGTTAAGATTTGCACTGGGTGTGATGAGGGTGGACAGGATTAGGAATAAGTATATTAGAGGGTCAGCCCAGGTTGGAAGGTTTGGAGACAAAGCCAGAGAGGCAAGATTACATTGGTTTGGACATGTGCTGAGGAGGGATGCTGAGTATATTGGGAAAAAGATGCTAAGGATGAAGCTACAAGGTAACAGAAAAAGAGGAAGGCCTAAGATAAGGTTTATGGATGTGGTGAGAGAGGACATGCAGGTGGTTGGTGTGACAGAGCAAGATGCAGAGGACAGGAAGAAATGGAAACAGGTGATCCGCTGTGGCGACCCCTAACAAGAACAGCCGAAAGAAGATGATGATGAATATATATATATATATATATATATATATATATATATATATATACACAGAAATGAAGAAATTCAACATTGCATGCTGTTATACAATGTTAGGAATACATTGAATCAGCAAGGTAATTTTATACACTTAACACACTAACAGTTTTGGCATTTCAATAGCAACATTTCAAGGCTATCCCAACCACTAAAAGTCCTTATATGATTTATACGTCTTATTCTCATCACTCCTTTTTTAGTTTTACATAGGGTTGCTGTTAAATTAAAAAATTCTTTGAATGTAGGAACTGAGTTCAATTTCCAATTTTTTTCTAATAACTTTTCTAGCACCTGCCAAAAGATTTTTTGTTGTTTGGGTTTTACTGCTACAGGAAGTGAAACATTAGTATTATTGATCTAGTTAAAGAACAATAAACAGATGATATCCCCTTAAAAAACATACATACCTCTTCTCAATATGCATTTACTTTTTCACAGTCCATAAACAAAAGTTTTCCATCTGCTTTTATGTCTTTACTACATCTTCAATGAACTGAAGCAGTAATTTTACTAAACTGAGAGATTTTATATGGAGTAACATTCTCTTTATATATTTCCACATAAAAACTTTCCAATATAAACTCAAAGAAGTTTGACTGAGTGATTTATGTAACAAAGTTTTATTTTTACCATTTATTGAGTTACTTAATCCATTACTATCTAAAAAGTACCAGAATTTTGCATCAAAATTATTATTATTATTATTATTATTATTTATAATTAACTTATATAACATGAGCAAGCTTCCTTTGTAGGTAATTTACCTCCAATGACATTGGGAATAGTGTTATATTCTTCTTCACTCATGTTATCTACACATTCATTTACATTTTTACTGATGGATAATATTAACTGGTTAACAAATTCATTCAGCATATAAACTTTCATTAAATATTCTGGTGAACTAGCTTTTCCTTTTTCAAATCAGTCAGACCATAACACTAATCCAATCCTTTTTAGTAAATTCATTTTAACAGTGTTCTGGGTTTACTTAAATCTAGAGGTGTGTGCAAGGGGAAAGCACAACAATTTCTATTTTGATATTAATGGAGCTTTAAAAACATATTTCTTAACTGTTTTAAGAATCAGTTTCAAATATGCAAAGTCTACAGACTGAAATTAATTTCATTCTAAAGTAAATGTTATTACCAGATGAAAAGATTGTTACATATTGCTAATTTATCATATCTGATAAACTTATAAGAATTTAGCATAATCTGCTCCTGAATGGTTTTCCATTTACTGGAATATGTTGGGTCTACCCAGAGAATAATAGAGCAATAGAATTCAATTCTACATCTGGCAGGCAAATACATCTATACTCCCATAACCTTATATCATTTCTATAAGCAATTCTTGGCTTTTTAGGATACCATAAGAATGGCGTTGCCAGGTATTAAAGTTATTAAATCCATTATATAATCATATGAAATATAATCATTTTAATAAGTACCAATCTATCCTCAAAAGGAAAAACAAATCATTCCATTTTTAATAAGAAGTCATCCTTTTTCAATTCCTTTTTTAAAATCATTATTGATAATCTTACTTACAACTTGATAGAGTTTATTCCTAAATATTTTATTTTCCTTCCTAATTGTATTTATATTTATCTTTGAAGTTAATAATGAGTAATTGATTTAACACTAAAGTTTCAGTGTTATTATTATTATTATTATTATTATTATTATTATTATTAAATTTAGCAGTGATACGTCTTGAAAAATTTCAGTTTCCTCATCTATTTCTTCAATTGAGTAATTTATAACTCCTGTAGTTAGTAAAATATTATCTGCAAAAAGCTGGGTTTTAGATTGACAACACTTGTTAACTGACAATCTATCATTCTTTCATTGCTTCTTATACTATTGTTAATGGTTCAATAACTAATGCAAATAGTAGATGGGACAAGGGGTACCCTTCATTGTGCCTTTGTCAAAAGGGAGTCCTTGAGAAATGTAAAATCTAATGTTAACATAGGTGTTGGCATGTTTTTTAATACTCCAATAAATTGTTCTGGAATGGTAAACATTTCTACTGTTTTAAACAAGTAGTTGAAAACTACAGAATCAAAAGCTCTCTCCGTATATTAGCTAAGTAGGGCCAATTTCTTGTTCATTCCTTTTGCTAAATCTAAGATAGTTAATACTATTTTTATATTATCATATGTTAATCTATTGACTATAAATTTTGTTTGATTTTTATAAATTAATTTATCTACTGCATCTCTTAATCTTGTAGTGAAGAAGGATGCATATATTGTATAGTCTGCATTTAAATGAAACAGTTATATATGAGGAAACGTATTGTTTTTTCCTTTTTCAGTATAGGTGAGATTACAAAAAACTTTCCATGAATAATGAATTTATTTTTGTCTTTCTGAATTATTCTGAAAACATCACTCAGTAATTCTGAAATATTTAGCTGAAGCAGACTACATAACTCCATACATAAACCATCTAATCCTGGAGCTTTATCATTTGTCCCCTTTTTTAAAGATTCTTTAATTTTATTTATGGTAATATGCTTACTCAGCACAGATATTTGCTGAGCATTAAGTTTATTAGTAATATTTTTCTTTAAATACTTGTGAATTATGTAATCATCAGGATTATTATAATTATCTTTATTAAGATCCTCATGGAATTATTTAAGAATATTGAGCATTTCCTGTATGGCTGAAGTAAGCTTAATAGTGTGAAGATTTTGGATATTATTGATCTGTGCCTTTTTGCTTAATGTCTTATTTCTGTTAGTTAATCTATGTAGATTTTTAAGTCAATGTATAAACATGCAATTTTATTTTTTTCTAAAGCTATCGCTACTTTATGTGTTAAAACTGTTTCACATTTTGTTATTATTTTTTTTATTACTTCAGTATTATGTAATTTCTTTGTTTGCTGTTTAAACCTCAGTTTGTATATTTCATCTTATATTTCTAACAATTCTTTATCCCACTGTTTCATTTTATTATTAGCCCATCTTCCCATTCTGTCATTAATATGCTCTTTTAAGCAGTCCCACAATATGACTTTGCTAACCTGACCATTATTACTCAAAGATAAAAAATTCTGAATTTGTTCCTTAAGGTAACTCTTAAATTCTTTTCATTTTAACATATATACTAGAATTCTATGAATAATCTGACATTTTCTTATATCCATTAATATATTAGTAGGAAAGGTTAGTTTGCTTTTATTTTTTGTATTTTGTATTACTTTATTGCCTTTTTATATTTTGAATACTTCATAGGTTCATAGGTTCATAGGTTGGTACTAGGCTATCAGCCCTAGGGCCTATACAAGCCTAGCCATAACAATTCCCTGGCTATTTCTTCCCACATTATTTACTTTCCTGGACCCCTGTCTAGCAGGGCGACTGATGTGATCCCTGGGGTGAATTTCCTTTCTCCCATCCAATCGTCAAGGTTCCTCTTGAAGAGGTCCAAAGAGGCACTCTGCTTGACATGTATGGGCAATCTATTCCAGAGTCTGGGGAGTCTCTGGGTCAGGAACTTATCCCTCCAGCATGTTTTGTTTATTGTGATGACAAGGTTTAGATCCCTGGAGCGTGTAGCTCTGAGGGATTGGGATTTCTTTAAGTGTAGCATGTCCAACAGCTCTGGGTTTGACATGGCCTTGTATGTTAAGCAGAGATCACCTCTGAGTAGACGATATGCAACAGAGTATAGCTGGAGTTGTTTAAGGCGGTCAGCGTAGGGCATCTGCTTTAGGCCTGTGATTCTTTTAGTGAGGTATTTCTGAAGCCTTTCCAGTTGTTGCAGATGTCTTGAGAGGTACATACCAAATGGGGCATTGTATTCTATAATGGGTCTAATGAGGGATGAGTACAGTGGGACAATGACCTCCTTTTTCCTGGATGAAAAGCCCTTCGTGATGAGGTGTGCCACATAGAAGGATTTCCTGACTGTTGTGGCGATGTGGTTATCGAAGGTGAGACCACTGTCCACCTGTGTCCCTAAGTCTCTTATCACACTTTCTGTGTTTAGTGTACTGCCACCTATATGGTAATTCATGGATACATGTTTTTCCCAAAGGGATAACAATACATTTCTTGGCATTGAGCTTGAGCCCATGGCTCTGGCACCAAGCATCTGTTTCTGTAAGGCCCTTTTGTAGAGTATCCACATCATTTGGGGATTCAATAATGGCTCCCAGTTTGCAGTCATCTGCAAACTTTGGTAGCCAGAGTCCCTTAGTGTTGACCTGTACTTCAGAGAAGTAGATGCCAAACAAGAGCGGCCCCAGGACTGAACCCTGAGGTACTCCACTTGTCACTTGTCTGGAGCTGGATTTGGAGTCTTCTACTTTTACAGTGTGGGTTCTATCAGTAAGCCATTTAGCAACCCATTGGGTGACATAGGGTCTAATGCCCAACTTAGTAAGTTTATCTATGATTCCAGAGTGGGGGATGGTGTCAAAGGCCTTGGCAAGGTCTAGATAGGCTGTGTGGACCACCTTACCCTTGTCCATGGCTCTGGAGACTGATTCAAAGAAGTCAATCAGGTTCAGGAGACAAGATCGGCCCTTCACAAACCCAAACTGGGTGGGGTCCAGTGTTTGAAGGTTGCCAATGTCTTTGTTTATAAGTTCCATGATAATACGCTCCATGGCCTTGCAGATAAGGCTTGTCAGACTGATGGGATGGTAGTTTCCGGGATCCAAGGTGGATCCCCCCTTGTGGATTGGGATAACTGTAGCTCTGCACCACTCAGTAGGCAAGAAACCTGAGGTGAGGCTATGATTAAACATGACACTTAGGTGAGGTGCCAGTTCATATTGTAGTTCATGTAGTACACAGCCCAGGATGTCATCTGGTCCCATGGATGCTGTATTCTTGGCTTAAGAGAGTGCGTTTTGTACCTGTGTGGCTGTTATTACTGGAATTTGGCAATCTTCCGGTATTGAGATGGGCCATTTAGGGGGTGAGAGGGGGGTGAAGTTGGCACTGAATCGATCTGCCAGGATATTGGCAATATCCTTTGGATCAGTATATTTAAAGCCATTCTGTTTTAGCTCAGAGCAGATCTGAGCATTGCCATTTAGATTCTTGACATAGTTATAGAATGCTTTGTGGTTGTCTTTGGAATCTTTGGCAATTTTATTTTCATAACTAGCTTTGGAGGATTTTATGAGGCATCTCAGTTTCTTACTGAGGCTAGTAAGGGAGTTTTTTGCATCCTGGGATTTTCCTCTTTTCTGCAAAAGTTTCTTCCTTTTGTTGTAAAGTTTGTTTATGGCAGGGGACCACCAGATTAGCTTCCTTTTTTTGGATGAGAGCATTTTGGTTCTATTTGGGATGGCACAATTCATGCATGAGTGGATGTGCTCCTACAGTGCCTTAGTGTAGGATTCAGCAGTTGAACTTTCTGTTCCCGTCTGCATGGGTGTCATGAAGTTTGTCACTTCTGACTTGAGTAGCATGAAGTTGGCTTTGGAGAAGTTTTTATGGTGGTTTCTTTACTGGGGGTGGGGTGGGGATGTGGATGTTAAGGGTGATTAGCTTATGGTCAGACCTGACTAATGAGGGGGTGACCATAGGTATGGAGCATTGATTTCCCATGTTGGTAATGACCAGGTCTAGGATATTGGAGCCCCTCGTGGGACTATGGATTAGTTGATCCATGACGTTGGAATTTATAAATTCCAAGAACCGTTGCGCAAAGGTGTTGGGACATGAGTAGTTTTCCCAGTTAATGGCAGGGTAGTTAAAATCACCCAGTATTAGGGTGTTTGGTTCTATCTTAATATTTTCCAGTATGTTTAGAAAGGTGTAGTGAGAATCTTGGGGTATGGTGGGGGATCTGTAGCAACTTATGATATGCTTAATTCAAATCCCATTCTCCCTTCCCAGGTTCAAACATATTGAAAGCTCTACTTTACTTTGTATAACAATGGATGTATATATTCAGCAATATAACATTCAGCTTTCAGCTCTGACTTATTAAATGAGTTATTTCAGTTAGTCTTTTTGAATCTAATAACATGCAATATGCAAAAAGCTTCCACGTTCACATGACTAAGCTTCAAATTTCAGCTTTCAGTATATTTTCAAATATTTTATATGATTTTCTATGTAAATTATATGAGATCTTGTACATTCAAATTTCTGCCATATGCAGGTATATGTAAAACATATATTTCTTGTAAGCAGCTTATCATTTAAATATATCTTTCTGTCTTATTTTCCAACTAATTTTCTACCTTATTCAATATAACTGGTATTTCTACAATCTCCCTTCAAAGATCTATTTAATCATTGGTCTCTATTAGAGAATACAGTATGCATATACATTTCCTTAATTACTGATACCGCTCTTTTATTAATCTTACATAGTAGATATTCCATTCCTTGTGCATTTGCATATTATTCATAAGATAAACATCTTTGTAACATATTCTTTTTAATTCTAGTATTACAAGTAATCTTGGCTGTATATAAAAAGAATTCCTGCTTGTTTAATTTGAATGTGTGTTTTCAGCCATTGTGAACTGATGTTCTGATCTAAGCTTCACATGATGACATTGTAATTTGATTACAGTATGTGAAAATGATAACTCAAAGTGCACAGAAGCTGCTAATTTCATCTGTAAGCTTCTTGTTCTTCTTAATTCTTTTAAACTGTTTTAATCAGTAACAACCATTAACTTTACTTATTTCCATTAATATATACAGTTAGAGTTAATAACACTTAAGCATAGACTATTAACATTCAGCAAAATGTAAGCAAACTATATGTCATCAACTGCTTAATATAAAACATTAGTATAGCTTTTGTTTTATCTGTACTTCACTTCTAAATAAATATTTTTAAATAAAAAATATATTATTTTGAGTAGATTTCTTGGCTATATACTTGAAAAAAAAGAAAAAGAAAGTTTGCTCCTGTTTTCACAAGTCATCACTGATGAGCTTCGACCTAGATTTTCTTCAAAGCAGCTCAAGAAGCAGACTGGAAGCAAGGCAAGCAAGAATAAAACATTTTCACACAACTGAAACATTATTTTGTTCTTGAGCCTTTTTAAGTGTTAATTGCTTCATAAAAAACTGGTGAAAGGAATGCTTAGCATTCAACCACACCACACTGTGAAGAAAGCTTCACACTTGACACTGAAGTGAAGCAGTGCTCTGCTGTTCTGCTTTTGACAGTGGTGGTTCTGCTTTTCATTCTCTGATTGACACCTAAATCATAATTATAGCCAGTTGGCAAACAGAGAGAAAGGGAGGCAATCAGAGAACAGTTTTGATCTTAAGCAGCCAATCGGACTGCCGAGTAAAACTCCATGGCTTCAGGGCTGCCTATAATGATACCCATGAAGCATGAATGATGAGACAAAATAAACTTCTGTCACTTTTTCCACTCACTAAATGCAGTTGTAACAAAATGCATTTAAAGAGAGGTAGAAAAAATAAAATTGAAGCAAAACAGTACCAAAGTAAATTCTGCTGCTAGGGATGACTGCAATTAGGGATACATATAATAGGCAAGAAGGGGATGGAATTTATTGGAGAAAACTGGCAAAGGAACCAAGGTATTGGGACCAAATAACTAGAGAGGAAAAGATGATAGAATGGGAAGACACCAAGAATTTATTTGGACTGCAGATTAGAGATTGCCTTCCCTATCAGGGATTAACATCAGAAAATAGGCAAAGAGAAAGAAATAGGGAGGGCTTAAATGAAAGACCAGCACTGGTAGAGTTTTTAATAGAATGTAGAACAGAAGCTGCCATTAAAAAGGGAATAATTAGTAGAGCATATAAAATATTGCATGATATTTATTTTTTTTTATTTAACATTTGTTGACCAGGAAAGTTCAACTAGGACAGAGCCTATTTTCAATGGAGGCCCAAGGAGAAACTTTCCAGACACATGTCTTTGGAATGTGGGGAAAACCAGAGCACCCAGAAGAAACCCCCACAAATGCAAGGAGGACATGCAGACTCTGCACAGAAGGTGCAAAAACAACAGCAACACAGTAAAGTAACAGTAGCAAATACAATGATGAACAAAGACCAGGAACCCAATGAATCAACTTTATTCCTCTCCGACGTCTCTGCACAAACTGCCTTCTTGGAGTACGCAGTTACTTCACATCACACATGTGTTTTATATAGACTACTAAATAAGCAATTAAACAATAAAATCATCAATTAATACCATGAAACACTTAAAAATCAATACATGCCAATTAAAACCAACATTCATACCCTTTGGAAACAAAGTATCAAACTTTAATATATACACTGCTTCTTTATAAAGAAGTTTATTTTTGCTGACGACCCCCTAAAAAAACACACTCTACTTTTTTCTAAAATTGTGGCTTGTAAACCATGAACAGAACTACCATGTGCTTCCAAAAAATGTGCCACTGAACTCTGTTCCTTTTTATTTAATATATCACAAACATGTTTTAATAGCCTTATTTTAAAAGCCCTTATGGACACACCCACATAAAACTTATTACAAGGACATCTGAGGACATAAATGATGCCCTCAGTGTCACACCTATAATTCCCACAAACTTCAAATCTTCGACCATTTAAGAGTCCATTATAAGGCACAATAAATTTGCATGCCTTACATTGTCACATCCTACTGTCCCTTTTATTCTTAATTATAAAGAAGTAGTGTATATATTAAAGTTTGATACTTTGTTTCCAAAAGGTATGAATGTTGATTTTAATTTGCATGTATTACTGTAAATGCTTTTTAAGCGTTTCATGGTATTAATTGATGATTTTATTGTTTAATTGCTTATTTAGTAGTGTATATAAAACAAGTGTGTGATGTGAAGTAACTATGTACTCCAAGAAGTCAGTGTGTGCTGAGACATCAGAGAGGAATACATTTGATTCATTGGGTTCCTGGTCTTTGTTCTGCACAGAAGGTGCTCCAGCTGAGAATCAAACTGGAGAACCTCTTTCTGTGAGGTGACAATGTTAACCGCTGCACCACTACACCGCCCAGTTATGATAATTGCAAGAATCAATCAGAAGACATTAAAAAAGATTGTGAAGAGAGATTGGATAAGCAATTCACAAAGAAACAATGGGAGGATATATGTATGTCTCCCAAATATGCAACAAAATCTCTTACTGCTCTTATAAACTTAGAAAATTGCTAGAATAACAGGAGTTGTGGTAGTATACATTTTCTGAAGGATGTAAAGTTTGAAACTCAAATGTATGTAATTATTTAGACACTCATCCTTTAATGGTTTGTCAGAAAACCATAGATTTTATGAGGAGAAGGCCAAAAATATGAGGCAAACATCTGGACACTTGAGAGGTATGGTGTGTATGTAAGCATCTGATAATGTCTTAGATCAAGAATCAGGGATGAAGGCAAAAAAATAAAAATATATGGAGAAAAAAATTCCTAGATCAGACAGATTTTAAATATTGTAAAACCACAAAAGATGCAGCACAATCCAAACGCACAAAAAGACCACAGGGCAAGAAATCCACACCAATAGCTTTAATGTCTCTGCCGTCTCGGCTACAATAGCCTTCAAGGAGTACAAAGATTTTAAATATTGTTATATACTTTGAAGTTTGATAAAATAACACATTTTGCCTTAGCATGCATTTTATGTAGTCTAAAACTCTAACTGTTAATGATTACTCAGGGACTACAGCCTTTAATATGTGAAAAATGTCTGAAGAACAGACAGCAATATTAGAAAAAATCAGGGGCATTCAGCAAATTCAAGGATAGCTGAGAACATCACATGTCTGTGTGTGTGAGAAGGGGACGATGCAGATGTAATACTTTGGACTGTATGTGTCTGACAGCAATGACGTCACTGTATGTGTTTCTTCCTTCAGTGAATCAGAATTAAACATCTGAGGGGTACTTGGTCAGTAAAGTGGCACTAATTGCTGGGCACATTTCTGTGACTAGGTATGTGGTGGGTCATTTGTGTATCTATGCCTTTGCATCTTTGTGTGTGATTATCTGCACCCAGCAGTTATAGCCACTAAGTTGACTGATAATCCAAGGATGTTTTATTCTGAATGAATAAAGAAATGAATAAATTATATCAACAGTGAAGTTACTGCTGCATGTGTGTGTGTGGTTGTGTGTGTGTCTGTGTGTGTGTGTGTGTGTGTGTGTGTGTGTGTGTGTGTGTGTGTGTGTGTGTGTGTGTGTGTGTGTGTGTGTGTGTGTGCGTATGTGTTTGTTTGAGTTTTTCTATATGAGTAAGCCACTGTCTTTTTGTTTTTACATTTGTGTGTGTGTGTGTGTGTGTGTGTGTGTGTGTGTGTGTGTGTGTGTGTGTGTGTGTGTGTATATGTAAATGTCTTCTTCTTCTTTAAATGTCTGTGTCTGCTATATGTAATGTCTATGTCTGCAAATGAGCGTGTGTATTATTAAATACTTACATATGGTATATTTTGGTTGAAGATAATAAAGCCTATAACTCCAGCTCAATTATTGACTGGATATTAGTCTCAGATCCACATAAATATCACAACCCTGAAGCTCTGCCAGACTCCCTTAGTGATCACGGTCCAATAAAAACTTTTAGATTCTCACCCAATCCCCCACACACCACTCAAATACATTGAATGTCGTGAGCTATCACACTTTGACCCTAATACCTTTAATACTCTCCTCTTCAAAGTAAATTGGGTATTCTCTGTTCCACCTCCCTCTTGATGATGCTGTCATCTTCTTCATCTCTACATTTCTAAATATACTTAACTCACTAGCACCTCTACACACTGCACATGTCAAAACGAACATATCCCCCTGTTTAACCAATGCCACCTGCTCCTTAATGAAAGCTAGATATAGAATGTGGAAAACCTGGGTGAAAACTAACCACCCAATCACCTGACAAAATACAAAGAACTCAGAAATGTTACTAAAAGGCAAGGAAATAAAGACAAAAAGGACTTCTATAATAATCCACCCAGTTCTCCGAGATCTAATCCTAAGAAATTCTGGCATGCAATTATACTCCACCCTGGTAACCCCTCATCTCCAAAGCCTTCCCTTACTAATACATCCCTCGAAACTGCATCAACTTTCAATGCCTACTTTATAGAATCTATCGGTAAGCTGACAAGTCCTATCCCCTCTAACTCCAACAGAAATACTCCTCCTGATCCCCCATCTAGCCAAAATTCTACAAACACCTTCTCCCTCAAACCTATATCTACTAGCTACATTAAAACGTTACTTCACAAACTAAAACCCTGCTCTACATCTGCAGATAATCTACCTCCCCACTTTCTCCAGCTAGCAGCAGACCCTGTTGCCCTCCCAGTTTCTATTCTAATTAACTGGTCTATCACTTAATCTAAGTTTCCCTCTATGTGGAAAGAATTCTAAGTCCTACCCATTCACAAAGGGGGTTACTCCATTGAAATCTCCAACTTCAGACCCATAGCCATCCTCTCACCTCTCTCAAAAATACTTGAAAAATACATGCATAAGCAAGTCATGGAACACTTACTTCAGGAAAATCTGCTCAGCCCTACACAACACGGCTTTCGTCCTAAGCATAGCACAACTACTGCCCTACTATCCTTCATCAATACCATCTCTCAGACCAGAGACCACAATAAACTGGTGTAATGCTTATTCCTAGATGTTTCCAAAGCATTTGATACTGGGTCTCACTCCTAACTTCTGGACAAACTCACTAATCTCAATTTCTCCTCCCCTGCTACTGCCTAGTTTTCCAGCTGCCTCTCTGACCGACTACAATCAGTTAAATGGTACTCAGCTCTTTCCCCTCCACTCCTATTCAAAATGGATGCCCCTAAAGGATCTATTCTTGGGCCACTACTCTAATATTTTCACTAATTTACTCTATACCTCCTACCCCCAGTCTACTCTCATCCAATATGCTGAAGAGTCTACATTATTTACCAAAGCAGAACCCCCCCCCATGCCTTACATTCCATTCCTCAGAAATCCTTCAATTCCGTTGAGACCTGGCTTTCCCACAACCATCTAATTCTTAATGCTAACAAGACTAAACTCTTACTTTTTCTCCCCATAAGCCTAAATAACCTGAAATCCACCTTTACTATCCATGCTCTAGATAATACACCCATCTTAGTCGAACCCCACACTAAACTTCTAGGGGTATTAATTGATGACCAACTGAAATTTGATTTGCACGTCAACAACTGTATTAAAAAGAACATCAAAAACTTGGTCTCTTATACAGAAAAAAAATACCTATCCAACAACGCCAAGGTTACCTTAACTCACACCTACCTCCTACCAAGCCTAATGTACAGCTCTCAGATCCTCTCTAACCTCCAAACCACCCTCCTAGCCAAACTAGAAAATACCTATAACAAAGTGGCTAGATTTGCTGCTAATCAAACCTATGGATCCCACCACTGTCTCTCTTTAAAACACTTAAACTGGGTGGAACTACCCCACCTGCTTCTCTTTCACAACTTCAGATTATTCACTCTATCCTTTACCAACCTTCTTTCTGTCCTAGCTTGACTCCACGTATCTCCTCATACACCCCTTCTAGGTCCCTCCAAAGCTCAAACCAAAACCTGCTAGACATCTACAAACCTAAGAGCAACATTGGTCAAGACCTTTATAGCAATCACCCTACCATCTCCTGGAACAAACTCCCACTGGAGATTTCATCTCTTAAACAAACAAAAGTATTCTAATCAGCTGTCAAAGACTTACTAAAAAGGCACTGGCTATGCCACTATACTCACCCCCCTTAAACTGACATCCTTTCCTGTCTCTATTTCTCTGTCAGCCTTCTTCTTGTTCCTATTCACATTTACAAAAATCTATCTTCCTCCCTTAACTTGATTATTCTTTCATACCCCATCTTAATACACCCTTACTAATATACCTCCTGCATATCTTCTCTTATTACAACTACCTGGCTGTATCTACAATAATTACCTTATGCTTTTTTTCGCTCAATGTTAATATATTTCCACATGTAATGTAATCTCAATAACCCTACACATTTTTTATGATTGTACGTTTTTCTCTAATAAGAATGTTAGATTTCTCCTTTTGTATATTTTCTGCTTAAGTATTGTTAATGTCTTCTTTGTGCAAATTTCTTCAATGTAAATGTAAATATTGTGGAGATTTACTCCCTGGGCCTCCGCTGAAAAAGGGCTATCAGCTCAAATGGACAAACCCAGTCAACAAATGTAAAATAAATAATAAATAATAAATAAAGGAAATGGCCATGATCAAAGTATGCTTTTTTGCAATGCAAAAATAGGGTCTTCCACATTTTGACTGTTGTCACACATTACCATGGTCTGTGTTCCACATTGGTTTCTTATCAGGTTAAGACCTTTGAAGGAGCGTGTTACACAAAAACAAAGAAAACAAAATCACCAGCACTTTAACACCTCTAATTAGCATATTGAAACTGAATTTCTGATAACTCAGAATACATAGTTAATCAATACAACTGAAGATTGGCAAGAAGAAATTATTCAAAAATCGATGGTGAGCCTGAGAGAATTGTTTAACCATCTGGGTACTTAATAGATTACAACTGCAAAAAGGACTATCCAGTTGCATTGAGAGACCACACAGATCTCTTCTAAAGCCCTCACCATTGCCAAGTTATCTGCCAACTTCAATAATAATTCATTATTCATTAATCAATTAAATTGCTGTGCTGCCTGGACAAATATATGTGACAAATTATGAAACAATAAACAAAACACTGGCAAAAACATTTTTTTTAAAACATGGAGTAAAGAGAATCATGCTTACCACTGGTTAAAGCATTAAAACATAATGACAGAAAATCCACACTCCTTGTCCTGCTAGACTTAAAATATTTCTCATTAATGGTACCCAAATATTCAGTCCCTTGGAAAAAGCCATTTCCTTTGTATGTAACAGCAAGAGTGTGAGAACATGGACTGTAATTGTATTTCACCAAGAGGCAATCTGGAAAAGACAATAAGAAAAATATATTTTCTCTTAAAAAGTTGAAAGGTATCTATTTCTAATGATGATGCTGATGATATGACATAAATGCTGCACACTGGTACAGTGGTTTGCGTTGTCACCCCAAGAGCAAGATGCTTTCCAGTTCGATTCTTGTCTGGGGTGCCTTTTGTGCAGAGTCTACATTCCCTCCCTGCATTTGCATGGCTTTCTTCTGGGTACTCCGGTTTCCTCCCACATTGCAGAGACATTTATCTTTCTCCCCAAGCCTATTCTGAAAATGGGCTCTGTCCTAGTTGGACTTTCCCAGTAAACAAATCTTAAATAAATAAAAATGTTGATTTGATTTTAATGCAAAACAGGTACTATTTCATATATATGATGTATGACTGAGTTTGAAAAGTATTTCTCGAAACTGTTAAAGTAAATGCATTATAACTATGCATTTATAGAGAAGTAAAATGAAAAAAGCATATAGGAAATGTAAATACAGACAATGTTTTGTTGTGCTATGAGAAGAAACATGGAGGATGTGGCCAAATCAGACACAAGGAGCCCAATGGCACAACCTGTTCATATTTTGTTGATGACATCATATACTGATCAGAATATAATGATATGGAAATTAGCGACATTACCGCACTGAGCCAGTTGTGGATACAAATGAGGGTAAGCAAGTCAATAAAACTATTTACAAAGGTATAAAAATTGCATGATTAGTGGGGTCACTGACAAATTTGTACCTGTAATTTTCTAGTAAACAGAGGCAGAGTCCTCACTAGGATGTAAGAATAACATTCATATTAGCCAAACAGTATATATTAGAGGGCACTCTCACAGCCAGTGTCTATGACAATGCCCATCATCTTCCCCTGAATTATAGAAGGATCTGACTGTGATGAATATACTTTCACCTCCATGACAAAAACATAGTCAGATAGTATCTTGCGGAGAGGGACACCACTGGAGGTATTGTAAATATGTTCTGTCCTCACAAGGGATCCTGTGGCATGCATGGGATAGTGATTCCAATGGATATCAAGGTATGTATATTATTGATTATTCTTACTATGGAGATCTTCAGGAGACAGTCATGGGATACAGTTGGTGTATTGTAGGCATCCGTCTTCTGAATCCTACACCAGTTCCTTGATATTATGCTGCAGCATGTGGAGAATATATATGGAAACCAAGGGCCAAGGGCAATAGAAGAGTGCAGGTGTTATACAAAAAAAAGCCTGAGATTCTTGGGCCAACTGATTGCACCCACAACACCACTGAGACTCAGTCCGCTCTACATGGACACATATACAGCAACTGGAAAGGTTTCCACTGAACAACTGCAGGTGGTACATAGCACACAGGGTATGTTGTAGAATGTGCTGTGCACAATCCAGGCAGTTTCCTCAAGAGTATACGGCCAGCATATACCAGCAATTTTTCCAGGGCGAGAGGTATCTTACTGATGTTGTTTATGCCCTTCTGCTATGGCTCATGACAATAATATGCAAATGACAGATCATGGCTGGGATGAAATGCAACACCACTCTGTCATCAATTCTGTGGGTGTGTTTGAAGTGGTGAAGGCCCATATTAACTGCCTAGATTCTGCTTATGGCACACTGCAGCAGCAAGATATTACCTGTCTGTGCAATTTTTTCCAGTATGACATTAACACAGGGATTGCCATGAGATGACCAGTCAGACCATTGTCAGCAGAAGGGGAGGTACAAGACACAGGTGGCAACAATACATTGTGACACTGACAATTAGGTGGTATCTGATTCACAATTATGGGTCAGAATAGATGTGACTAAGATTAAAAGTGATGTATGCAAAACTACACCCAGACTAAGCTATACAGTGCATTTACTGGCCCATGCTGTGCCTCAGACATCAGCTATCCTTATAACATGTAATGAATGCAGGATATATACACACTGGTGGGGAGAGGCACAGTTTTGCAAAGGAGAACTAAGGAAGCAAAATGCAGTGGGTGTGATATGGACAGGAAATTGGGGAACTGGGTATACATTGTAGTGATGTGGTAGTGCTTCTAGAGGGAGGGAGGTGAGGTGAAAAGATAGAGTGTCTATGTACTCATTGTGTTCTATGGAACACTGCTTCTGCATATGTGGTTATGTTTTGTGCATATGTCTGTGAGAAGTGTTGGGATATTCCAGTTTGGAACAGCACAGAGCATAAATATCCCCAACCATGGCTGCATCCCTTCTCAGAAACTGTACTGACACCAACACTCACCTGGAGGTGAGAGTCACACCATGAGACAATGACCTCTTTCTTATACCGTGTGTGTGTGTGTGTGTGTGTGTGTGTGTGTGTGTGTGTGTGTGTGTGTGTGTGTGTGTGTGTGTGTGTGTGTGTGTGTGTGTGTGTGTGTGTGTGTGTGTGTGTGTGTGTGTGTGTGTGTGTGATCAGACATAGGATATATCTGCATGGCTGGCCATATAATGCCTCATCAGCTTTACCACTGATGTAAGGTGTAGATGAGCCAGCCATATGTGACCAGGATCTACCTTTTCTGCACCTTGTACCCACAGCTGAAGCACAGGAGCAGCAATCATAGGATCAAAATTGACCCAGAAGTGTAAAATCTGATGGTCCCATGAAGTCAAACATGCCAGTCGGTTGGCTGACTCCCTCATATATGGCATCATGCAAGTTGAGCATACATCTGTCTCCTCTGCCATGTCATTGGTGGCATCTACCTGTGTCTGGATGGCAGCACTGCACATCTATTGAATAATGATCTTAGCAGCACCTGGCTCAGGCAATGAGTAGTAACCACAGAGATGTTGGACCTTGGACCTCAACTACCAATCACTCTATTCAGACTCCATAAAGTTACCACTGCCCGCTGCTGGTGTATGGGCATGAAATGAGGGTGTTTACTAAGTAGGGATGCTGGGCATGACATGTCTTTAGACTCTAGAGAGATGGGGCAGGTCACAGCTCCAGAGCTGTGTCACTGGAGGAGAGTGGTATTGTGCCTTCCATACCCATCTTTACCAACAGTGGTATATGCCCTCATACTGAGCTAGTGTAAGGATGCCATCATTGTTAGTGCCAGATAAAGCACTGACATTAAGCATGCCCTATTCCATGATGGAGGATCATATAATCATAACACTGAGAAAGCAAACACCTATGTGCACTGCTAATGTGTGACAATCCCACTTCCTGATGATGCAAAAATAAAAGAGTTAACAGTTATGCTAAGAATGTAAACAAATATACCTTGTATGGTATGCCTTTGTGCCTATATCCAGATGTGCCTGTGGAGGAGATATGGTGGTGTTGAGCAACCCTGAGCTCATGATGCTCATGTGCTATTAAAACTATTATTGATATATGAAAATATCAACCTGGTGCCTCCCCAGTGGAGACATGTGATGGGACAACCAGTTCAGCTCCCACATCCAGAATCTGGACCTCCTCCTGGTATCAGGATAATTTTACTACATGGTGTTATGGGTGGTCTGTGATGATGGACCCCCATGAATAGCCATCTTCTCCTGTAGAATAGCATGATTCCAGCAGGCATGCAGGATTGTGTTATTGACCCTGTGGTGAATGTGCTGAACTACCCACAAATTACATACAATCTGTTACCAGCTCACACCTCATACATTCCCAGAAGGCCAGCTTGCTCTTGTCTGTTGAGTGTCCACTTTCCATAGTGACAGAGGGCTTGCAGCAGGATATTAGTCTTTGCCTGGGAGAACATCTTGAAGTATTTCCTTTCTTTAGGCATCATATATATAGCCGTAAGTGTGGATATACACCTGTGTCAGTGAGTACACTCAAGATATGTACAGTATCATCTTTACTGGTCATGTAACTCGGGGGCAGCTGAACCACCATAAGTTGCTATGCTTAACACACTGCATAATCAAAGGACACTTCCCAGTAGTAATCCAGGAGGGCTGCAATGAAGCAGACTGTATCATATCATGCCCCTTGTCATCAACATACATTTACTTTTGCCCAATGAACATCCGATATCTGCTCAACACATTCACACTTACCCTTTTTCTTTTACCCATTGTCACTTCCCACAACACCTCATTCACTATGTTTCTACAATCTACTGATGCAGGCCATGTACAGTGCAATACCATCCTCTTCCCCAGAGCCACTGCATAGTCCACCAGATCACATCTGGTGCACTACTGCTGTCTGTACCTGTGCATTCTTTTCTCTCATTCAGCATTACAGTCTTTTCTGTGGTCCCCATCCCCTGCCATCAGGTCGCAGTGGAGCAACAACCCCATCAATCAAAGGTTCTTATAGTTATGCAGGCACTGACCCTATACACTCTTAGATTCATAGGTTCATAGGTTCATACTAGGCTATCTGCCCTAGGGCATTTATAAGCCTAGCCAGAATGTGTTTGGCTTTTGCCACCCATTTTAAATTTATTTTGCTATGCCCTTTTTCGAGGTTAGTATACTGTGCCTCTGTCTAACAGTGACACAGAAGTGATACCCAGGGTAAACCTACGATCTCCCATCCACTCATCAAGATTCCTCTTGAAGAGAGTCAATGAGGGACTCTGCCTAACCTGGACTGGGATTTTATTCCAGAGTGAAGGGAGCCTCTGGGTTATGAATCTGTCCCTCCAGCATGTCCTATTTATTTCAGTGCTGAGGTTCAAGTCTCTTGAGCGCGTAGCTTGATGGGATTTGGATTTTCTGAGGTGCAGCATGTCCATTAATTCCGGGTTGGACATGGCTTTATACGTCAGGCACAGATGGCCTCTGAACAGGCGGTATGCCACTGAGTAGAGCTGGAGTTTCTTTAACCGGGCAGCATATGGCATCTGTTTGAGCCCTTTGATCCTCTTGGTGAGGTACTTTTGGGGTCTTTCCAGTTGCTGCAGGTGTCTGGTCAGGTACATCCCAAAAGGGGCATTGTACTCAATTATGGGCCTGATGAGGGATGAGTAAAGAGGCACGATGACCTGCCCTGATCTAGATGTGAATCCCTTCATGATTAGGTGGGCTATATAAAATGTTTTTCTAACCACTTTGGCCACGTGGTTGTCAAATGAGAGATTGCTATCAACTTGGGTCCCCAGGTCCCTAATTACTTCTTTTGTACTTAATGGATTACCACCTATGTGGTAATTTGTGGGCACTTTGATTTTGCCAAAGGGGATGACTATACACTTTTTGGCATTTAGCTTGAGGCCATGGCTCTGGCACCAGTTGTCTGTTTCTATGTGGCCCTTTTGGAGGATGCTTGTGTCGGCTGGAGAGTCGATTATGGTGCCCAGTTTGAAGTCATCTGCAAACTTGGTCAGCCACAGTCCTTCCTTGTTGGCCTGTACCTCCGAGAAATATATACCGAACAAGAGAGGTCCCAGGACTGAGCCTTGTGGGACACCACTTGTAACTGGTTTTGAGTCTGACATGGCTCCAGCAATTCTAACCATGTGGGTTCTGTCCTTGAACCAGTTTGCAATCCATATAGTGACATAGGGGTTTATATTTAAGCTGGTGAGCTTATCTATAATGCCCGAGTGGGGTATTGTATCGAAGGCTTTTGCGAGGTCCAGGTAGGCTGTGTGGACCACCTTCCCCTCGTCAATGGCCTTGGTGACTGTTTCAAAGAAATCAACCAGGTTTAAGAGGCAGGATCTGCCCTTAACAAAGCCGAACTGGGTAGGATCCAGTGTTTGTAGGTCCCCAATATCTTTATTTATGAGGTCCATGATGATCCTTTCCATAGCTTTGCAGACCAAGCTAGTCAGGCTTATGGGGCGATAGTTTCCAGGATCCGTTGAGGCACCACCTTTATGGAGAGGGACCACTGTTGCTGTATGCCACTCTTTGGGCACATATCCTGTAGTAAGGCTGAGATTGAACAGTAGTTTTATGTTTGGGTTTAGCTCTTCTTGGAGTTCATGTAGGACGAGCCGGGACACCATCTGGTCCCATTGATGCTGTGTTTTTGCTTTGGAGAGGCTGCTCTTACCTGAGCATCTGAGATGTCAGGGGCAGCACTCTGCTGGGATAGATATTTGCCCTTTGGTGGGGGATTTGCGCTGAACCTGTCAGCTAGGATGTTGGCAATGTCTGTGGGTTCGGTGTATTTTTTGTCATTTTGGACTTATTCTGAGCATATCTGGGAATTCCCACCCAGGTTCCTAACATAACTAAAGAAAGCCTTGTGATTATCCTTAGTGTCCTGTGCAATTTTTCTCTCGAAGCTGGCCTTAGACAATTTTATGTGTGCCCGTAGTTTTTTGCTAATACTGATCAGTGATGCCTTCCCTTTTTGGGATTTTGCTCTATGATGTAGAACAATTTTTCCCCTCTGTAGGACAATATGAATAAACATTTTCAGTGTGATCTATTTGTTATTCTAAAAAAAAACAAACAAACAAAAAAACGATTTCTATCCCACTATTTCAAGGACTGTACCATAGCAATTATGATAGCAGTGCAATTTTAGGTAACTATAAAGAATGCATTAAATGCAATGTGCACCAGTCCTAGGTTGTGCAATGAGTCTTGTACCTGTCAGTGATATGCAATGAAAACTACTAGGTAGTCTGCACATTTGTGGACAGTTTTATGAGTTTCACAGGGTTGCAGGCTTCTGAATTCACCCTGTAGCCCCAGAGGGCACAATGCCACAGCCATGCACACCAATGTGCTAAATAAAGTACTTTTCCTTAGCCTAAGTTAACACATAATGTCATAATTGAAATACTTCCCTCAGGTCATGGCACAGTGAAACTTATGCTGGAATAGTGCACATTTGGATAATATGTGTCCAGAATATACGCTTAGTGAAAAACAGGGGATCAGCAGCCTGACACACTGTGAAAAACATATAGTCACTAATATGCTGTTAGTAAAAATGAGGGAGGGCAATAGTCTGACTCACTGCTAAAAGATACAAAGTCCTTATAAAGAGAAAGGAATAGTTGTATAAACCTAAAAAAGGCTCAAAACCTGGGTTTGACTGGAAGAGGTAGGTGAATGTGTGTTATCAGAAGCCGATAACTGAGTTATACCAGAAAACCTCAGCTGTTAAGTTAATGAAATAAACTGATGAAAATAAGGAAAGGGAAGATCCCATAGTTCATAGTTTGTAACTTTGTCAGCAAATTCCTGCCAGTAAAGTAATAAAGAGCAGCTCTGAGGAGACTGTGAGGGTGAATTAGAAATAGGTGTCTCAGTAGCAGGTACTTTAAAAGCCAGAATATACAAAGGTAAAAGTAAACAAAGCTGACAAATTCAAAAGATTAAGAGCTTCACACATGATTTACATTTTATAGATGAATACATAAAAGCAGAAAAACACTGTTCTTCTTTATTCTTCTTTTTCTATTTTTTTTATTTGTTCTTATTGTTCTTATTGCTCTTTATTCTTAGTTGATGAGGCTTTACACAATACTTCACATTAATGTACTGATAAAACATATTCCTGAATTAGTAGATTTGCAGATAACTCTTGACAATTTTAAGAAAGTTCAGAGGAAAAAAATAAATTAATGAGGCCCAGAAAAAATA
Organism: Protopterus annectens; assembly: GCF_019279795.1. Taxonomy (NCBI): domain Eukaryota; kingdom Metazoa; phylum Chordata; order Ceratodontiformes; family Protopteridae; genus Protopterus; species Protopterus annectens. The sequence goes on from NC_056726.1 coordinate 1,584,384,974, forward strand.
AAGCCACAATAAAAGAAGAAATAGAGAAGTATATCAAGTGTATCCCCATATTTTGAGTTAAAAAATGATTTAGTGTACCTATCAAAAAAAAAATGGCAATGATGAAGAAATATAAGAGCAACTGTTGAAAATGGTGCGTATTTTAGGAGAACACATTAATAAAACCAAAGATAGAATTCTGTATTTTACTGACCTCGGTTAACAAAATGTTATTTATTTTACTTCTGCTTTGTTGACCGGGTTAGTTCCTTCATCACAAAAGCCTCTTTCCAAGGAGACTAGAGGTGGTAATCATATTGAACAGAAAACATTTGGCCAGGGTATCAGAGAACTTTCCCTTCTCTTTTTAATAGATGCTGTGAGATCCTTTACATCCACCTAAGCTACTGCCAACTCAGGTAGTTAGGATCTCAGTTTAACATTTAGTCTGAAGGACAATGCACTCTGGAGTTCAGCATCTTTGTTATGCTGCACTGTAGTGTAAGTACTGGAAAATGAATCCATACACCCCCAGTCATCTGATCATGAATCCATACACCCCCAGTCATCTGATCATGAATCCATATACCCCAGTCATCTGATCATGAATCCATATACCCCAGTCATCTGATCATGAATCCAAATACCCCAGTCATCAGATCATGAATCCATACACCCCCAGTCATCTGATCATGAATCCATGCACCCACAGTCATCTGATCTTGAATCCATACACCCCCAGTTGTCTGATCATGAATCCATATACCCCAGTCATCTGATCATAAATCCATATACCCCCAGTCATCTGATTATGAATCCATATACCCCAGTCATCTGATCATGAATCCATACACCCCAGTCATCTGATCATGAATCCATATACCCCAGTCATCTGATCATAAATCCATATACCCCCAGTCATCTGATTATGAATCCATATACCCCAGTCATCTGATCATGAATCCATGTACCCCAGTCATCTGATTATGAATCCATATACCCCAGTCATCTGATCATGAATCCATATACCCCAGTCATCTAATCCATATACCCCAGTCATCTGATCATGAATCCATATAACCACAGTCATCTGATCATCCAGCACTTAAGTGTGCCAACTGTTGAGCCACTGACACTGACACATTGATAAGACATTGAGAACTTATATACAGATTGCCTAGATTGTCAAACGACAGTACCGCATCCTGGGTTCAGATATCTACTAATGCATAATCTTATCGCTAAAGTTCCATTTAGTCATGTGTGTGTGTGTGTGTGTGTGTGTGTGTGTGTGTGTGTGTGTGTGTGTGTGTGTGTGTGTGTGTATGCTGCAGTATATGTTTGGCTAAATGGATTACTTCGGTGAGTGTGATTTACTGTTGGGGGGGCTTGTTTGTTAATTAGTGGATGTAGATGTGTGTGCATCAGAATGGCTAGGAATGTAGGCTTATGTGCATGGGTATCTAAATGTGTGCGTGTGTGTGTGTGTGTGTGTGTGTGTGTGTGTGTGTGTGTGTGTGTGTGTGTGTGTGTGTGCGCGTCTGTGTGGATGACTTTGGTGAGAGTGATTGACTGTTGGGAGCTTGTTTGTTGATGACTGGATTTGGTTGTGTGTAGTAATTTTAAAAAGGGAAATACTTACAGATATTCAACTCTGTTGTATTTGCATAGACTTACAGTAGTAAACGCTAATTTTAGCAAAAATGTGATCTTTACCTGCATTTTTAATCCATATTTATCCTTCGTTTTTTCAATTTTCAAACTTTTTTCTCTAAACACATTTAACATTTTTTCTTTTTTTTTTGTTTGTGTTAATCATTATTTTTTCACAAATTCCAGTCCTCTACACAATCTAGTGGTACTGTAGCTCAGCATTGCACAAGTGACATCTTGCAGCACAAATTAGATAATTTGTTTTGTATTAATTGGATGAGAAAATGAATCCCTCATTGTCATTCTGAAGCTAAGCATAGCATAACATTTAAACTATATGACTGCTTAGACAACGTACATGATTTACCAACTTATTACATTTCATGTACAAGGTACAGACTCCTTTCATTTCTGGGACAACATTAATTGCTTAAAATTTAGACTCTTGTCTCTCAAGATGAATGTATACAGAAAACAACAAAACAGTATACAAGTCAATGTAAGAAGCCATGGAACAACTACATCCTGCAGATATGTATTTGTTCCAACCAACTGATGTTTGGATTGACAAAAAATGTAAGAACTGACTTAACTACTGAAAAGAAAATAATGTCCCAGTGAAAATGTGGAAACTGTACCATATTGTTTTACCAATGTAATTAATCTACTTTAAAAAAATACATAAATAACACATGACTGTATACAATTATTCAGTTACAAAACATTTAACTGGCAAATGCAATGTTTCAATGATGTTATTATTTTTAGAACTTAACTCCCTCAAGATCCAAAGCCTCATTCTTAGAGGTAACTCAGGAACACTGTTAGGTGAAATAACTGTAAACAGGAGAGGTTATGACCAAAACTGTAAGCAAAAAATGAATAAATAAATAAAATAAAATAAAATAATAAAATAAAAAAGTATGCCTTTTCTGACCCTCAGTTATACTTTGATTTAAAACAAAAGTGCTTGTTTATATACATTCTACACTATTTAATAAGAACCAAAGTACTTTAGAATAATATTTAATTGTATAGTTTTTAGCAGTATATTGGAAAAGATGTAACTCACGATTTCACTTTTCTCAAAGCATGGATATTTATGTTTGTTAACATTCTTAGGGCACTCAAGCTTTGTGATTAGAACAATGATTTATGGCACATGCCATTAAAAACAAGACACAATCAAGCCATCTTCACAGTGGAACAAAACTAAGAGGTCTGACAGTTTCATTGTAGAAGTTTAAGGAACTTTGAATCCATTTCAGGATGTTTACACAATCTAACAAAGGGTGTGCATTCATTCAGCACCTGTTTACACTCATTATTTTGTACTCTTTTTATCAAGCAGTCCTTTGAGGGCTCTTACTTTAACTGCACTTATATGCCTTTGACTGTTCAGAAGCGGCGTAGTTATTGAGTTACTTTAAAAACATGCTGCAGCAAACAGTTATTTAATGAGGGCTCTGCCATCTTCATAACAGTTTGGAGGGAAGAGAAAAGTACATTTCTGTTAGAAAAAACTGTATGAGCCATGCAATGTAGGCAGAAGAGCAAGTAGCAGGCCTTTGTGTGTAAATTTCCCACCAAATCAAAGCAACTTCTTACAAGTTAATTAAAGGGGTTTGGAGCTGAGATTCTGCCTAACAAGCTTTTCTTCATGAATGAAGTGTTTGTCTCAGGCAAGAAGGCAAGGGTCCAAACAATGTCAACAGCAATTAGTTGGAGCCAGGGTTGTTAGAGCAGCTCACACTGAACAAAAAATGCAGGCATCATGGCAAACTGCAACTAAAGGAATCCACTGGAATTTCTCACAAAAAGTTTTTTTTTCCCTTCGTGCCAGAGCATAAATACCAGGGTTTGGCTGAATTTATCTGCATATGCACTGTGAATTGTGCTATTCTTACTCAAACATCATGCAGTTTCAGTAAATCATTGAGTGTCCATATACATGAAAAGTATATTTAACATAATCATTTTTTATGTCAGTTTCTGTTATCAGCATTTTCATTTCCAGTGTAAATTAATAAAATTATTCAGCATGCTGTATCATTTTATTTTAGTTCTTAAAGCAGCAGATGAATTCTCGTAAAGGAAGATGGCATTCTTGTAACAGATTAATAAAATACATATTATTTTCTAATATGATTACACATTTAAAAATAGAGCCTTAGATAAATTCTGCATCAAAGAAAAGAACTAATACGACATAATGGCAAATTAACCCTGAACACTAAAATGCTATGTTACTGTATACATTCTTACAAACGTTTATTTAAATATTTGTAAGCTGCAAGAACTTTTTTCAAATTAGTCTACCCTGAATCTACTTCTTCTGACATAAAACAGCACAACTTATTATTCTAAAGTAATTTGCCTTAATTTATTCTACAGACATTTGCTCTTGTAAATTATTCATAATGCTGGACCAATCTTATTATTTCATTTGCCATATAAATTTTGATAAAATAGGGAAGTCTACAGGGGAGACACATACTCATTTATGCAGCTAATGACATAAACATTTGTCTGTTTAACAAAGGAATGCAAATGCATTTTCAGACAGGTTTGTGGCCTTTCTCTATATTTTAAATAGATAATTCCTAAAATTGTAAACACAAAAAAGTTCCATGCCCCAAGGAATGAAATAAGTTACTTTTTTATAAAGTAACTTATTTTGACTTGGTACTTTTATTCCTGTTCTGTAATTATAAGATTTGTAATATGCACACATTAGTTTTTCCAAATGGGCATATTTAGTTTTCACTATGAGTAGACGAAAGTGAACATTCCCAGAATCAGGATCCAAAACTGCATTCACTAAAATAGAATCTGCTGAAAAACGCTTTTTAAAGTATTTTTAGCAGCACCTCCCAATGCAGGATTCAAGCCTCTCACATCTTACAAACTTATATGTACCAACTCCATGGTCACACCAACTGAAAGAAAGGAGAAATTCCCTCCAAAAAGGGCTTCACTGCTCACACAGCTCACTGATAGTTATTTCCTATTTATGAACTCTGCTCATTGACGGGTTGAACCTCAGGCAAATAAAGCTCAAACAGTCACTCTTTGTCCACCATTAGGTTACCTGCATATTTATTTGTGGACATATACGAGAGGCAAGTTTATGAGTTTAGACTTTAGATAGTGTTCATAATAAACAGCACAAAGAAACTGATCTGTTTGAATAGTTTTCTTATATTTTTCATCTTTTTACTTTGAACTATTATCTCTGGAGCAAATGAAAAAGATAGTTGCACATTACACCTCTTACTGCCCAAATACTGGCTTTCCAAAATTCCCACAGACCCAGATTCTCTTCCCTGTGATGCAGTTACCCAGATTTAGATATAGTTAAGCATGGGTACATGAGATCTCCATCTGCATAAGGGTTTTGCTCCTCATGTAAGACAGTTTAGTTAGCATCTTTTAATTTGCTCAACATTTTCTATTTCATTCAGTTTGATTAAAATATGGCAATTCAGTGAAATGTGCTTTGGCTAAATGTATCACATACAGTTATTACATTATAGTTCTTTCAGGCTTGTTTAACATTAGTCAGTATTTTACTTTTGATATCAGATAATGTATTCTCATTCTTTATGAAACTATCATAGAAGAGTATTTACCATTAAATACTATGCTGCATCATAAAACATAACAACATTGAGAGCACTCTGTACATTTCCAAAAACTTGTCAAACACTTTTACATTCCTGGACTGATAACAAAGCAGCTACTGTGGTAAGTCATAAAGTAAAACATGACTGTGTTGTGTAAAGAAATACTGATAGGTCCAAAAATAGAGAAGTTACACTACTAAGCTACTGTTCCGTAAAAATATTTAGCAGAAAGTAACCAAATATTTGTTTACAATATGCCATTTATTGAACTACAACTCAAGCCCTGCAGCTGGACATAAGCATGCACTGTTTAGTACTGAATAGTTTTTCCTTGCATTAGTGTCCACCTTCTTCATGTCTTACAACTACTTACTTTTCCTGATTCTACAGGGTGTCTTCCCACACTCAATTGAGGTATTTGTGTAGCATGAAAGACAGCTGTTTTTAAAATGTCTGAATGACTGTCTTGCCTAGCTTACAGGATCTTCTTTCAGACTTTAAATATTTTACCCATTCTGTTCTGCAGAACATTTTAGATCTATACATTTGGTCTGTATTGGGCATTTGCCAATTTAATTTTTCTCTGTGCCTTTGTTATTTATCTATTGTTTGCAGGATCTGGATCTTGTTTAATCAGAAAAGTAATACCTTTAGAAATCCCCCAAAAGACCACCTTATTGACACTTTATAGCTAAACGACTAACTAAATAATAGTGCACGGATCACCTGAAATTATCTATGTTATGATCCCAGTTACTCTCATTAGGATTAATATATAATTATTGACCATGGGATGAGTAAGGGCAATCTATAACCAAATGGAATAGGTTATTTTGAACACAAAAAGGGAAACTGGCTAGTCTTAAAATGACTCTCAAGGGCAGTTAGCTTAGTACTTAAATATGAAGCTAAATAATTGCCATAAGACAGAACATTCATCACTCAGTAGTGATGAGAAGAACAGAGTAAAGGAATTGTAAGTCAGTCCCCAGAAAAGGCACAAAAATTACATCCAGTAAACTAAAAATAAAATGGTAACCTAAAGCCATTTACAGATGCGATCGCAGCTGAAATACAACAAAAGAAATCTGGAAACAGTACCTAGTCGCACACAATTGTGAAAAAAGGTAGGAACAATGCAGACAGGCAAAGTTCTAAATACTGACCTAAGTCCTGCCAGCCATGATCCTGAAGGTAAATAAGCTGGAACTGCCAATATCAGACGTTAATTACACCGTAACACATACTTGACAGAGAGGGACAGTACTTGTGATTCCTGAAATAATGTTCAGACATTTTTAGAACATTAATCATCCTCCATGCTACTGTGCTATATAGAAAATGTCATTTCCACAGGAAACTGTTGAATGATTTAGTTACGGATTAAACACGGCCTAACCCTATCCCCTTAGGACATTACTGCAATCAGAAGCAGTGGTAGGAGTATACCAAACTCAGGAGAAATTCAGTTCAATAAAATAAACATTCCTGTAAATCTGTGCTCATTTAATAAGTATGTTAAACATTCTCCCCTTCAGAATTTCTAAAAGTCTTACTCAATGTACTACATTTCAATTCTCCAGAATTTTGCAGAATGACCAGAATTTTGCCTCATGTTTTGGTCAGTTCCTCATACCTTTTTTTTGTTTTCTGGATAATTATTGAGGACGGAAGTCACTACATAATGACTGAGAGTTCAATATGAGAATTTTTACCCTTTAGAAAATATATGCTAATGCAAAACCTATTATTCTATCAGCTATCTAAGTTTATATGAACAACATTTAAAATATGTTCCTGATTTTGGGCATTTATCTTCCCCCATTATTTTTTTATTTTGTCCCGAATTCTTGGGCTAAGAGGTTAAGAGATATGGTAGTGTTATTGGTCTACTTTGTAGAGGCCCCAGATTTCTGAGCATGTGCATATTTCCCTCACAATGGCATCAGAAATATCCAATCTAGGGATCTGAAACTTTTCTGCAACACTAACAGAGATGTTTGGAGGGAAAGGTATGTCCCACAGAGGATATCACTGCTCTGGAACAGACTGTCCATCCACATAAGATAAAGTTCATCCCTGTCAATGTTCAAGTACAACTTGAATCTATGGATGGGCAACAGATCATTTACCCCCAGGACTGCTCCCTGTGCTACTAATGGACAGAGGCAGCTCCTAAATGCTTTATCCCTTGCATGGGCCCCCCCTCAAATTATTTATGGTACGATCCTAGTTATTGTCATTATGAGTAATATATAATTGGCTAGAGATCGGTAAGGCCAATCTCTAACCAAATGGGATATGTTAATTTGAGTTAAAAAGGGAAAATTGGCTAGGCTTGAAATGGCCTTCAATGTCACTTAGCCTAGTACTTGCATATAAACCTATGAATCTATAAATAAATAACATAATATTTCTATTGTTTAGGCTTTAAATCAGAATAAAACTCATCTTTTTTATACCTGGCATAGCTTTTCAGAAATATAGATTGCCTTTGTGCTAGGTATCGCTAAACAGAGTCAACTGTCTTCTCAAAAAATAATGCTTTAATCTGATTCATATGTAAAATTCTTAAATTGGATATCTTCCCAAAATCTGCTCAATATTTTCACAAGTCACATTTTCACAACATCCAACTTCCAAGCCTCTTTCTGCCTTAAATAATGCCCCTCTGTTTTTGGCCCCTAAGATCCAGGATGCTCCACCACCAGATGTTCACAACTGATAGCCCATCCTGTAATTTCACATGAAGCTGAAACATCGCTTAAAGAGAAACATTTTTGCTTATACGTTTCACAGCCCAATTGGTAATGCAGGCTATATTTATAAGCCCTGTCCACTCCATATCTCAGATACTATGTCTCATCATGGTCCTCTCACCACCACGCTCCTGTACACTAACACTAGCATTTTCTTCTAATAAAAATCCATTTAACTATAATACAACCTGCCAATCTCTGACCAGACTTCCTTTTAGCTATCTATTAAAGAACTGAAGATTTTACTCAGTTTCAGCATCTAAACTTATACAAACTAACAACAGTCATTATACTAGTGTAACTTCTTCTTCTTTCAATAAATGCCAATGTCTACAGCAACCTTATTGTAATGCAATTCTTTTGTACTGATTTGGTACCATTATATTTTTTTTTAATTATGTAAGTTTCTGCAAAGTGTGCATACAATGTTACTTACTTCATTGCATTACTGTATAAGTCCTACCATGCAGCTGAAATGTGTTTTTATGAAAGAGATCAGTACGGTGGTTAAAATAAAGAAATACATATATGAATCACTCACTCAATAAATAAATAAATACATACATACATACATACATGCATACATAAATAAAGGACATCGATTTATGTGAAAGGATTTTTGTTTTGGGGTCCCCACTAAGGCCTTTGCTCCTCCTGCTGAGGTATAAGGAGGTCATCAGTGCCCTCTGTGAGATGCTACCTGTTCATTCGGTTTTAAATTAGCTTCTCTGGATGATCACAACTCGAAGATCATCGATCAGAAATATGTTTTCCTGCTATGTCATTAGGGCTAATAATGATCCTGCTAGGTTGTCTGGAGTTTACGGTCTGATATTTCCTAGCTTTGTAGAATCAATTGGGTTTTAAATAAGCTTTGACAATCACCATGGCCTCTCATTATTAACAAACAATGTATGAACCGTACTAACATTTAAACTGTACGCATCTAGCTAGGTTACTTGTCAAGCAAGTTTCATGAGAAGATTGTGATGATATAGATGGAATATTTACTTTCAAATAACTAGTCCAGCCCAGATCCCCTGTATTACAGTATCAAAAGGTGAAAAGATCAGATGGGGTGCCAACTGGCTCACTGAAAGAACCCACACTGTGAAAGTAGCAGACTCCAAATCCGACTTCAGACCAGTGACAAGTGACCAGTGACAAGTGGAGTACCACAGGGTTCAGTCCTGGGTTCTCTCCTGTTTGGTATCTACTTCTCTGAAGTACAGGCTAACACAGAAGGTCTTTGGCTAATGAAGTTCACAGATGACTGCAAACTAGGAGCCATAATCAAAAGTCCTAGCGATGTGGACATCCTACAAAAGGGCTTCACTGAGACAGATGCCTGGTGTCAAAGCCATGGCCTCAAGCTCAATGCCAAAAAGTGCATTGTCATCCCCTTTGGTAAAAACTCTGTACCCATAAACTACAACATAGGCGGTAGTATACTTAACACCGAAAGTATGATAAGAGACCTTGGGACACAGGTGGACAGTAGTCTCTCCTTTGATAATCACATCGCCACAGTAGTCAGGAAATCCTTCTACTTGGCACACGTCATCACAAAAGGTTTCTCATCCAGAAAAAAGAGGTCATTGTTCCCCTCTACTCGTCACTCATTAGACCCATTATAGAATACAACGCCCCTCTTGGTATGTACCTCACAAGACATCTACAACAACTGGAAAGGATGCAGAAATACCTCACAAAGAGGATTACTGGCCTCAAACAGATGCCCTACACAGACCTTCTCAAAAAACTCCAGCTTTACTCCATCGCATATCGCCTACTCAGAGGTGATCTCTGCCTAACATACAAAGCTATGTCAAACCCAGAGCTGTTGGACATGCACCACTTAAAGAAGTCCCAGTTCCTCCTAGCTACATGCTCCAGGGACCTAAACCTTGTCACCACGATAAACAGAACCTGCCGGAGGGATAGATTCCTGTCCCAGAGACTTCCCATACTCTGGAATAAACTACCGAGCTATATCAAACAATGCTCCTCATTAGTACTCTTCAAGAAAAATCTTGATAATTGGATGGGAAATAGGAAATTCACCCCGGGGATCACTTCTGTGGCTCTGCTCGACAGTGGCACAGGAAAATAATTTTCTTGGGTGGCAAAAGCCAGGGTACCATTTTGGCTGGGATTGTATAGGCCCTAGGGCTGATAGCCTAGTACCTACCTATGAACCTATGAACCTATGAACCTATAGGTGATTCCTGGAACTGTATCTGCTCTTGACAACTATCAGTTTACACCTTCATTGCTTTAAAATGATATAATCTCTTTATGCAAAATAAATTATCTCTGAGATTTAAAGTCTGATAACTTGTGATTTATTCCTGTTATAAATGGATTTAACTGTAAGTTATCACCGAGCTTAGAGTTTAAGACTGACGTATCACTCTTGAGATAAAAACCAGGGTAAAAGTGAGGTGTAAAATCTAGGACTGAGAATCGGTGTCCTGATTACGCTCAAAAAATGGTCAAATTGCAATCTGGTTCACCACTGCTATAACTCGAGACCTGACCTTAACAATTCCTAGAGGGAAGCTTAACAATTGTTAAGCAGCCCCTAGGTGCTGTTAAGGTCCAGTCTGCATTTAAAGCAGACAGCACTGGACAGTAAACAGCAGCAGCAGCAAGGCGAGAAACATTTTCATTTCAACTCCTGTTTCTGCCTGCTGTCTGCTAAAGTAAACTTTGTGCTTTGCCTACAGCTGATTCCCATACACAGAGAATACATCGGACATCAACCACTAGAATACATTGGACATCAACCACTTCCACACTGCTTTACTGGATTTCAAAGCTGGCATAGCACATCACATTTTTCTTTTTTTATTTTAAGTAATTTGCAGTACACGCTGAAGATAAATCTTCATGCACTACAATGAATTATGATTGGATTTCCTATTGTAACTACATATTATATCTTCTTGAAATGGATGCCAAGATTTACCTTTTGAGTTTCACAACTGAGGTGAATTTCTTGGCATCCATGTCTTGCACACATAGCAAATAAGTTACAATTGGCAACACAGTTACAATCCTCTATATTTATATATCTATTTGGATTTGGATCACCAGGATGCATACTGGGTCGATCCTTGTATTCAGTGCAGCTCTGAGTAGAAATTAACCAGAGTGATACTTGTTACTGAAGTAACCAAACATTTAAACACACATACACACACACACACACACACACACACACACACACACACACACACACACACACACACACACACACACACACACACACACACATATATATAGAGAGAGAGAGAGGGAGAGAGTATATATCAAATGTAGCATCAGTAATTACAGATATAATAAATAAAACCAACCAGTTAATTATACAGTACTATCATATTTTTTCCCATGCCAGGCCTTTGTAAAGTAAAGAGACTTTGCTTTTAAAAAAGTCTACTATAAAAAAAAATGATTATAGCTCATCTGTAATATTTTGTACACAACTAATCAAATGTGCTTTTAGTTTTAAGGAAGCATGCATTACTATCTGCACTTTACTTGGTCAAAAAATGTGCTTTTCTCTTTTTAAATATGCCACATTTATGATGCTAGTAATTGAGTCTATTTCTTCAAATATGGCTATATAATATCTGAATATTGCGCACAATATAATTGTTTCTGCTATTATTTTATAAGTAGTTTATTGTGTTTATTTTTACAAGTTTACAACTTAATGATATCGATGATTTATGACATGGAACATATGACCACACAGTATATAAAGTTTTCATTGTTCTCCTGGTACCCCATCTTTGGCAATGAGAGATGAGAAGCATGCTATCAAAACAGCAATGCGAGCACTGAACAGCCTTGTTTTAGTATTGTTAGTGTTGGTGTACAAGGATTCTTTTTTATAAGGCTATTGCTGGTTAATTATCAGTTTTAGCAATTATCAGCATTTGATGAAAACAAGTAACTAAGCATTTATGCAATGCTTAAATGATGATGACAACTAAAAGATCATGCACTATCCACATGTGAAGCAGTCATAAAGTGACTATAAAATGGGAAAAAAGTCAACATATTTTTCCTTTGCTGCAGTGTTAAACCACTTTAAAAGTCTTTCGGCTTTTCCCGGATAGGGGTTGCCACAGCGGAACTCTGGTCTGCCAATGAATGGCAATGGATTTTTATGGTGCTGAGTTGCCAGCCCGACACTCTACCTTCAAAGATGGCACACCCATTCACGCAGTATTAAACCACTCTATGACCTTTTATTATCTTACTGCCTCAGATGAGACCTGCTTGTCTTTAAATGAATACTTGTTTACAAGAATTAGAATCCTTCATGTTACCTGCTTTCTTGAGTTTGCAGGTTGTTCAGATTTTTGATTATAGTTTTAAGGGGGGCTTTATATATGATCTTAAATTTTGAATTTTTCATCAGCTCTGTGGATATTCTGATGTTTGATAGTATTGTGGGTGAATGTGATTTAAACTCCAGTATTGTTTAACTGTATTAATCTTGTGTCATTTTTCTTTCACTCACTAGGTAGTAACCTCATCTTTGATGCTGGAAAATCATAAACAGCTGGTTTCATTCTCGCATGATGCAATTAGATTCATTTACTGACACTGTAATGAGCATAAGAAAGTATTGCACTTCTGATTTTGTCTTCTGAAACCAAGGTCTGTCCCTTTTTAATTTATGCAAACCTTTTGGGTTTCTAATACCATGACAGGAATGGACCCCATTCATAAGTCAAAGAATGATTAAAGTTCATGAAATTAGTATTGTTTCAATCTTTGATGTCAGACAGGATTGTTCTTCGCAGCACCTGCAATATACCCAGTAATGATTCATTCTGCAATTTGTACATGTTACATGCATTGGTAGCATATCTAAATAAGATTGCAGATTTGTTTTTATAAGACCCATTGCTCTTTCTACTATTGGAGCTGTTTGTGTATCTTTCTTCCACATTGCTCTCATGTCTGCCTGCAAATCCCAATATTTTATGACTTTGTTTCTAGGTCGTATATGGCTGAGCTGGTGGTACTTCATGCAGATGTAAAATATTGCACAACTTTTTTTCAAAAAGAGAATTTCCTGGTCAAAATTCTACTTATCCGTATGAATATCACTTCAGTTCTTCATTGAAAAGTGTCCACTAGCTTACTGGGACTAATCCAAACAACAAAGAATAATATTTTTTGGAAGTTTGTTGCTAGCAAGCCTTCAACATTAATAAGAATAGGTGAGTGGTTATTCTAAAACAATTAAAATGTAGAATGAAGTTGCACATTTCTTTATGGAAAATGGATATTTATTTTTATCTAGAACAACTGGAAAGGCCACAGAAATACCTCACAAAGAGGATTACCAGCCTCAAACAGATGCCCTACGCAGACCCGTCTCAAAAAACTGCAGCTTTACTCTGTCGCATATCGCCTACTCAGAGGCGATCTCTGCCTAAAACACAAAGCTATGTCAAACCCAGAGCTTTTAGACATGCTCCCTTAAAGAAATCCCAATCCCTCCAAGCTACATGCTCTAGGGACCTAAACCTTGTCACCACAATAAACAGAACATGCCGGAGGGATAGATTCCTGTCCCAGAGACTTCCCATACTCTGGAAAAAACTACCTATCTATATCAAACAAAGCTCCTCATTAGCACTCTTCAAGAAAAATCTTGATGATTGGATGGGATATAGGAAATTCACTCTGCTGATCACTTCTGTGGCTCTCCTCGACAGTGGCAGAGGAAAATAATTTTCTTGGGTGGCGAAAGCCAGGGTACCTTTTTGGCTGGGGTTGTATAGGCCCCAGGGCCGAAAGCCTAGTACCTACCTATGAACCTATGTCACATGATCAATGTAAAGGCTTAAAGAAAATGGAATAAAGTGCAGTATTTGGACCTCATCAGTTTTTTTTAATTATTGTGTTAAACTAGAAAAAAACTGAAAATGTCACAGAACTGAAACCGACAGGGAGTAACTGAAAAAGTTTGGAATTAAAAGAAATCCGACATAAAAGGTAGAGAATAGGTTAGGGAAATTACATCTTCTAGATGGTGATGAATACTGGAATGTCACAAGAGATATGATGGAGAGAAGGAAGGTTGATATATTTTGTGTGCAAGAGACCAGATGGAAGGGGAGTAAGGCCAGGTGTATAGGAGGTGGGTTCAAATTGTTCTATCATGGTGCAAATGGGAGAAGAAATGGGGTAGGGGTTATCCTGAAGAAACAGTATGCCAAGAGTGCTTTGGAGGTGAAAAGAGTGTTGGATAGAGTGATGTTTATGAAGCTGGAAATTGATGGTTTAATGATGAATGTTGTTAGTGCATATGGTCCGCAAGTTGGGTGTGCGACGGATGAGAAAGAAAAATTTTGGAGTGAGCTGGATGAAGTGGTGGTGAGTGTACCCAAGGGTGAGAGACTGGTGATTGGAGTGGATTTCAATGGGCATGTTGGTGAAGGGAATAGAGGGGATGAGGAAGTGATGGGCAGGTATGGTGTTAAGGAGAGGAATGCAGAAGGTCAGATGGTAGTGGCTTTTGTGAAAAGGATGGACATGGCTGTGGTGAATATGTATTTTAAGAAGAGGGAGGAGCATAGGGTGACATACAAGAGTGGAGGATGATGCACACAGGTGGATAATATTCTATGCAGGAGGGCCAGTCTGAAGGAGATTAGAGACTGTAAAGTGGTGACAGGGGAAAATATAGTTAGGCAGCATAGAATGGTGGTCTGTAGGATGATGTTGGTGATCAAGAAAAGGAAGATAAATGCGAGTGCAGTGCCAAGGATCAAATGGTGGAAGTTGAAAAAAGGGTGATTGTGAGGTGGAGTTCAGGGAAGAGTTAGAACTGGCACTGGGAGGCAGTGAATAGTTACCAAATAGCTGGGTAACTACAGCAGAGATGGTAAGGGAGACAGCTAGAAAGGTGCTTGGTGAGACATCTGGACAGAGGAAGGAGGACAAGGAGACCTGGTGGTGGAATGAGGAAGTACAGTAGAGTATACAGAGGAAGAGGATGGCGAAGAAGAAGTGGGATTGTCAGAGAGATGAAGAAAGTAGATAGGAGTATAAGGAGATGAGGAGCATGGCAAACAGAGAGGTGGTGAAGGCTAAGGATAAGGCATATGGAGAGTTATATGAAAGGTTGGACACTAAAGAGGGAGAAAAAGACCTATACCGAATGGCTAGACATAGGGACTGAGCTGAGAAAGATGTGCAGCAGGTAAGTGTGATAAATGATAGTGAGGGGAATGTACTCATAAGCGAGGAGAGTGTGTTGAGCAGATGGAAAGAGTACTTTGAGAGGCTGATGAATAAAGAGAATGAGAGAGAGAGAGAGAGAGAGAGAGAGAGAGAGAGAGAGAAGGTTGGATGATGAGGGGATAGTGAATAATGAAGTGAAACAGATTAGCAAGGTGGAAGTACGGACAGTTATGAAGAGGATGAAGAATGGAAAGGCTGTTGGTCCAGATGACATACCAGTGGAAGCATGGAGGTGCTTAGGAGAAATGGCAGTGGAATTTTTAACCTGATTGTTTAATGAAATCTTGGGAAGTCAGAGGATGCCTGAGGAGTGGAGAAAAAGTATTTTGGTACCTATTTTTAAGAATAAGGGTGATGTGCAGAATTGTAGTAACTACAGAGGGATAAAACTGATCAGTCACAGCTTGAAGTTATGGAAAGAGCAGTGGAAGCTAGGTTAAGAAGGGAGGTGAGGATTAGCGATCAGCAGTATGGTTTCATGCCAGGAAAGAGCACTACAGTTTGCTCTGAGAGTGTTGATGGAAAAATATAGAGAAGATCAGAAGGAGTTGCATTGTGTCTTTGTGGACTTGGAGAAAGCATATGATAGGGTGCCTAGAGAGGAGTTTTGGTATTGTATGAGGAAGTCAGGAGTGGCAGAGAAGTATGTAAGAGTGGTACAGGATATGTACGAGGGTAGTGTGACAGTGGTGAGGTCTACAGTGGGAGTGACAGATCCATTTAAGGTGGAGGTGGGATTACATCAAGGATAAGCTCTGAGCCCTTTCTTATTTGCAATGGTGATGGACTGGGTAACAGATGAGATCAGACAGGAGGCCCCATGGACTATGATGTTTGCAGATGCCATCGTGATCTGCAGTGAGAGTAGGGACCATGTTGAGGAGACCCTGGAAAGGTGGTGATATGCTCTAGAGAGGAGTGGAATGAAGATCAGCAGGAGTAAGACAGAACAGGATAGAGGAATGGTGAGGATGTAGGGAGGTGAGTTGGCGAAGGTGGATGACTTTATGTACTTGGGATCAACAGTTTAGAGTAATGGTGAGTGTGGAAGAGAGGTGAAGAAGAGAGTACAAGAAGGGTGGCACAAAACCATGCAAATGCCTTTTTTATAGTAGGGAAATGAAAGAGATATAAATTAGCCCAAAATGGCCAATAAGCTACTAACTTCTGGGCTGGAACCACTCCTCCAGGGACAGATAGGTTGCTCAAAGCTCCCCTCTCTCAGAAATGAACAGAGAAACTTCCTTCTATCCAAATAAGGTATGGGCAACTCAGAAACTAGTATTACAGCCCTGAATTCAGCACTAGCCTGAAAACCGGACTATTTTAGCTTAGAAAGGTGGGAAACAAGGATTTTTTTTTTTGAAAAGATAAGGCAAAAACAGTAAAAAATACACTTAAAACAGCTTTAAATGATCACAAACAATCAGAAAAGGCTATTGCACTTTAGTGTGTAGCCTACAACAGTTAAACAAGTACAATATGTGAAAAAAACAAGCTTTTAAATCACAATAAATGGTGGAAAATCTGCGTTTAGGCGGAAAACAGTTGGGTACAGCAATAAAGTACAGAAAACTGATACTTAATCACTCCAAAGTCTCTCACCTAAGCTAGAAGGCTTGTATCAGTTTAAGGCTTCCTAGTGCTACCCAGTAGGTTAGTTACAGGAAAGATGGGAAACAAGCACAGATGTGGTCTTTTAAACCAAAAAGTTGAAAGAGACGGACAAACTGTCCAAATGGTCAATAAACTACAATTTCCTGGCCAAGAACCTCTCCTCTCATGGTAGACAGGCTTACCACTCCCATTGATAAGATAGAAGGCTTTCCTCCAACACAGAAAGGCTTGTGTGGCTCAGAAGCTTACCAACAGTCCTGGATACAGCAATTCTGTATCTGGACTAGGCTAGTTACAGGAAAGGTGGGAAACAAGCACAAGTGTGGCTTTTAAACCAGAACATTGAAAGAGATGGAAAAAAAAAACTGCCCAAAACGGCCAGTAGCTACAATTTCTGGGACAGGAACCACTCCTCTTGTGGTAGATAGGCTACCTAATGCTTACCACTTCCACTGATAAGCTAGAAGACTTCCCTCCTACACAGAATGTCTTGGGGGGGTTCAGAAGCTTACAAAGAGTCCTGTATACAGCAAATCTGTACCTGGACTAGACTAGTTACAAGAAAATCTAAGAACAAGTACAAATATAGGCTTTCAAACCAGCAAGTTGAAAGATATTGAAAAAAAAAAACTGCTCAAACAGCCAATAGCTACAATTTCTGGGCCAGGGACCACTCTCCTTGTGGTAGGTAGGCTACCTGATTCTTACCACTCCCAAATGTCAAATGTAAAGTTGTGTGTGACTGAGTGTGTGTGTGTGTGTGTGTGTGTGTGTGTGTGTGTGTGTGTGTGTGTGTGTGTGTGTGTGTGTGTGTGTGTGTGCGCGTGTGTGTGAGTGTGTGTGTGTTTCCAGAGGAATGGTTTATGGCCCATTCACACACACTGTACTTCCCATTGCCCATGTTAGCACTCCTGCTGATGTCAGTCACCTTGAAATAACCCTCTGGCCAAGTCTTAGCCCTATAAGCTGCATGGCGCTTGCTATACGTGCATAATACTGTAGTGTCAAAAACTAGTTAGGAAGGAGTTTTAATCCCAGGCATGGTAATATTGAAACACTGTGTGTGTGTGTGCGTGTGTGTGTGTGTGTGTGTGTGTGTGTGTGTGTGTGTGTGTGTGTGTGTGTGTGTGTGTGTGTGTGTGTGTGTATGTGAAGATGAATGACTTTGAGTCCATTCACAGTCACTACACCTCCCATTTCCCTACTTTAGCATGCCTGCTGATGTCAGTCACCTTGAAATAATCGTTTGGACAAGTGCCACCCCCATAAGCTCCATGGTGCTTGTGATAACTTTGTAAAGCTATAGTGTACCATACTATTTAGGTAGGAGTTCTAATCCCAGGCATGGCAACTGTGAAGAGTGTTTGTGTGAGAGAGTGTGTGTGCCTTTGATGATACCTGATTTTATGGGCATTGACACTTACTACCCTCCCCTTACTCATTCCATTAGCACTGCTGCTGATGTTAGTCACCTTCAAAGATACCAATGGAGAACTCTCCAATATATAAGCTCTGTGGCGCTTGCCATAACTGTGTAATACTATAGTGTAGCATACTAGTTAGGTAGAACCTCTAATCCCAGACATGGTAACTGTAAAACTGTGTGTGCTGGTGTGAGAGAGTGTGTGTGTCTTTAATGATACCTGATTTTATGGACATTGACACGTACTACTCTCCCGGTACCCCTCCTTTAGCACTGCTGCTGATGTTAGTCACCTTCAAAGATACTTTTGGAGAGCTCTTCAATATATAAGCTCTGTGGCGCTTGCAATAACTGTGTAATAACTTGAGACATTCACAGAATCACAGCATATGAATTAATGTACGTTTTGTTAGGTAAAAGAAATCTACAACTCTTAATTATTGCCATTTTTCATTAAGTTTAATTCACCAACTTTCCTCCAAAAGTCACCAGTTTTAGAAGGAATTAAGAGGGACAGGGCTAAAATTTTAGTCAAAATCAGGGATGTCCCTGAAAAGCAGGGACAGTTGAGAGGTCTGTAATATCGAACCATGAAGTACAAAACCCAAGAATTACGAAAATGCAGAACAGCGATTTTTTTTTCCAGGGAAAAAAAGTCACTGTTCCTGTACAAAAAAAAAAAAAAACACTTACACTTTAAACTTAAACTAAAGTGGGAGGCTTCACCCCCACACCCCCAATGTGGGGGCTGTGCCCCCCACACCCCCCTACTTAAATATACCAAATCCGAGATTGCACCGCAGTGAAGGAATAAGCAAAGCCCCAAAAATGGCACACCAATTTTTTCCCCTGGGAAAAAAAATCGGTGTGCCATGGCTTTGCTATTTTCATATTTTGAACATTTGGGTTCAATATTACAATGTTTGGACTCCTGTAAATTCAATGTTGTAATATAGACCCAAATCTCTGACAAGTTCCGGTACCCTTGATATGTGTTAGCAGGGGGGTGGGGAGATGAAGTATTTACAAGCAGGGTCCTGGGAGATGAACCATTTACAAGTTGCCTGTGTCCATTAGAGACATAGGTGCCAAACCAGGGATGAATTTGTTGTTCCCCATCTAACTGTCCAAGTTGCACTTGAATTGGGGTAGGGAGGAACTCTGCTTCACAAAGATGGGGAGCCGGTTCCATAGATGGGGTAGTCTCTAAGATACATACCTGTCTTTCTAGCAGGTCTTATTTGTATCACAGTCAAGGTTTAAAACTTTTGAACAGGTAATTCTGGTGTTGTTTGCTTTGTGGATAAGCAGGAGGTCCATCAAAAGTATGTAAGAGACAGAATATAGTGATGGGGCCTTGAGGCGGTATGCATAGGACATTGTACTTATGCCCTGTGTTCTTTTAGTGAGGAACCTCAGTGAAAATTCCAGTTGTTGGGTATGCCTGGTTAGATACATGCCAAAGGGGGCATTGTACTCAATGATAGGTCTGATGAATGCTGAATACAGTGGAACAATGACTTCCTTGGACATAGATGTCATACCTTTGTTTATAAGTTGTGCAGCATAGAATGATTTCTTCACTACTGTAGACACATGATGGTCAAAGGCTGGATTACTGTCCATGTGTATTCCTAAATCCCTGACTACTGGGTCAACTCTAAGGGGTGTGTTGTCAATATGATAGTTAGCAGGGGTGGATGACTTCCCAAAGGATACTATTATGCATTTTTTGGCACTTAGTTTTATACCATGGCTCTGATACCAGTTGTTTGTCTGTGTCAGCCCCTCCTGGAGGACATTTGTGTCAGTGTAGGATTTAATGACAGCTCCTAATTTGCAATCATCTGCAAATTTAGTCAGCTAGAGAACACTGACATTGGCCTTGACTTCTGAGAAGTAATTGCCACAAAGGAGCAGTCCAAAGACTGATCCCTGAGGGACTCCACTTGTGACTGGCTTCTTTGTAGAGGTGGACTCCTCAATTCTAACTTCCTGTATCCTGTCTGTGAGCCAGTTGGCTATCCACTGGGTGACATATGATTTTGTACCTAACCTCCTGAGTTTGTCAACAATGCCTGAGTGAGGTATTGTGTCAAATGTTCTGGCCAGGTTAAGGTAGGCAGTGTGAACATTTTTTCCCACATCCATTGCTTTGGTTACCTTCTCAAAGAAGTCCATCAAGTTGAGTAGACATGATCTACCCTTGACAAAACCAAACTGGGTTGGGTCCAGTGTCTGGAGGTTTACTATATCTCTTTTGATCATTTCCATGATAATTCTTTCCATGGCTTTGCACATAAGACTAGTGAGACTTATGGGTCTGTAGTTTCCAGGATCTGTAGATGGCCTACCTTTATGCAGAGGGATGACTGTTGCTCTTCTCCATTCATGAGGCACAAAGCCTGTTTGGAGGCTACAGTTGAATAGTAATTCCAGAGGCCCTGATAGGTCATGTTTCATGCTATTTAGAAGGCATCTTTTTTCTTTTTGTTTTTTAACCAATTGTTTTTTCTGTGCAACCTTTTTACTCATTGTTTTAGTTTGTTAGTTGGGCTATTTTGCAGTCATCCAAAGGTTTATGGATCTCAGTTGGGTACCACAACCCTGTGTTTTCAAATGTTAGCCAAGCATTCCACTTATACCGTGCTGATGCTGCCATATGAAGGCAGAAACATGCATGTCCACAGCCAGTGGGGTTTGGCTTTATTGGCCTGAATTTGTCCATAAATAGACTTAAAAGAAAATGTCATGGACATTCAGAATTGCCATTTAGCTGAAACACCTGATGTCTTTAAAGGGTAATTTGCATATATCTCATGTTGACTCTAGGACAAGAGGTTTAAGGAATCACACAGTGGAAAGTCTAGTCTTGCTAGATTTTTATTTTTGTTTTTTAACAGATTGTTTTTTCTGTGTGACCTTTTTACTCATTGTATATAGAAACATTCAAAAACAAGCAAGGAAATGAATATGATGTTATAGTATTTACAACATTAGAATGGAATCAATTATCTGCACCAAGCTATCTCCAAAGCTGTTATTTAATACTGTAACTGTATAATACTATTATATGTTATATTCATTATTTAAGAAATGAAATGAGTCGCCTTTAGTTGACTTTCTTTGAGAGTATTAAAGCATCATCAGTTACATTCACTGATTTACTTTGTTGATAAAAGATGTATTTGTCCATAGACTTTTTCTTTTCTTTGACAGACCAGTCACTTTTAGTTACTTGTCTCTTTAATGAATTGCTGGTATCCATATCTTCAGTAGTGGATAAAATGTTTTTTTTTTTAGTTTTGGTTCCTTCAGGTAAAAAGAGTTTAAGATTGGCAGGGAAGAAAACATGAGTCTTGACTTGTGCATTTTTCAAAGATTTTTAACAAAGGTATGCAGGCTTTCATTTTCTTCATTTCCAAATAAGAATAGTTATTGTCAAATTTGATGTATGAGTTTTCAGTTTTTAAAGATGCAGCAGACCATGCTGTTTTTAAGTCTGTGTCCTGTGTTGATAAGAATTTGACTTTGATTGATCTTGGTTGTATATTTTTTCTGTTTGTGCGAACAGTCACGAAGGATCAGTGTGCCCTTTCAATTCCAAAGGTCAAGGCTTCTGGTAGGTTTAAAACCTTCAGAATCCAGGATGTTTATCATGTTGCTTCCTTCCATTTTTCTGGGATCCCATATATTCCTATGTTGTTTTTCCTTGCTTTGTTTTCTAGGTCATCGATCTGTTCCAATAGTTTGTTATTTTGTTGTAAAACGAAGTTGTTACTATTTTCTCCTTCTGTTAATCTGTCATTCATGCCTGTGACAGATTCCTCCAGATCTGCTATTTGTGTTTTTTGCTGTTTTAGCATTTCGTTTATTAGCTCAATTTATTTAAAGCAGTCTTCTTTTATTTTATTCATTTTTGTGTCCAGTTTGTCAATTTTTATAACTAGTTCCTAGATGGAAGAAATAAGTGGTTGTAATTCCTTTTTTATGTAGCTCTCTTGTAACACAGACTTCAAGTGACTCATCTTCTTTATTTATGATAGGTTCATAGGTAGGTACTAGGCTATAGGCCCAAGGACCTATGTAAGCCTAGCCAACAAGGTTCCCTGGCTTACGCCACCCAAGAAAGTTATTTTCCTGTACCACTGTCAAGCACAGACACAGAAGTGATCCCTGGGGTGTATTTCCCATCCACTCATCAAGATTTTTCTTGAAGAGTGCTAATGAAGAACTTTGCTTGACATAGATGGGTAGCTTGTTCCAGAGTATAGGAAGTCTCTGGGACAGGAATCTATCCCTCCAGCATGTCCTGTTTATTGTGGTGACAAGGTTTAGGTCCCTAGAGTGTGTAGCTTGGAGGGATTGGGATTTCTTTAGGTGTAGCATGTCCAACAGCTCTGGGTTTGACATAGCTTTATATGTTAGGCAGTGATCACCTCGGAGTAGGCGATATGCAATGGAGTAAAGCTGGAGTTTTTTGAAGTGGTCTGTGTAGGGCATTTATTTGAGGCCAGTAATCCCCATTGTAAGGTACTTCTGTGGCCTTTCCAGCTGCTGCAGATGTCTTGTGAGGTGTATTCCAAAAGGGGCATTGTACTCTATAATGGGTCTAATGAGTGTCGAGTAGAGGGGAACAATGACCTCTTTTTTTCCTGGATGAGAACCCTTTTATGATGAGGTGTGCTATGTAGAAGGACTTCCTAACTACTGTGGCGATGTGACTATCAAAGAAGAGACTACTGTCCACCTGGGTCCCAAGGTTTCTTATCACGCATTCGGTGTTAAGTAGATTGCTGCCTATGTGGTAGTTCATGGGTATAGAGTTTTTACCAAAGGGGATGACACTGCACTTTTTGGCATTGAGCTTGAGGCCATGGCTCTGACACCAGGCATCTGTCTCAGTGAGGCCCTTTGTAGGATGTCCACATCATTTGGGGACTTGACTATGGCTCCTAGCTTGCAGTCATCTGCAAGCTTCATTAGCAAGAGGCCTTCTCTGTTAGCCTGTACTTCAGAGAAGTTGATACCAAACAGTAGTGGTCCCAGGATGGAATCCTGTGGTACTCCACTTGTCACTGCTTTGAGGTCAGATTTGGAGTCTGCAACTTTTACAGTGTGGGTTCTGTCAGTGAGCCAGTTGGCAACCCATCTTGTGATGTAGGGATTTATACCTAGTTTAGTGAGTTTAGCTATAATTCCAGAATGGAGGATGGTGTTGAAAGCCTTGGCGAGGTCAAGATAGGATGTGTGACTCACCTTACCCTCATCTGCGGCTTTCGTGACTGCCTCAAAGAAGTCAATCAGGTTCAGGAGGCATGATCTGCCTTTCACAAACCCGAACTGGGTGGGATCCAGAGTTTGGAGGTTACCAGTGTCTTTGTTTATGAGTTCCATGATGATACATTCCATGGCCTTGAAGACCAGGCTCATCAAGCTAATAGGTCAATAGTTCCCAGGATCAGTGGTGGCTCCCCCTTTGTGGAGTGGGATAACTGTTGCTGTGTGCCATTCAGTGGGCACAAAGCCTGATGCAAGGCTATTATTGAACATGGTGCTTAAGTGGGAAGCCAGTTCATTCTGAAGTTCATGTAAAACACAGCCTGGGATATTGTCCGGTCCCATGGATGCTGTGTTTTTGGCTTTAGAGACTGCAGCTTTTACCTGCGTAGTTGTGATTACAGGGACTCTGCATTCTTCCTGTATAGATATGGGCCCTTTACGGGGTGAGAGGGGGGTAAAGTTAGCACTGAACCTATCTGCCAGGATGTTGGCAATATCAGTTGGTCCTGTAATTTTTGTGCCTTTGTGCTGTAACTCAGAGCAGATCTGGGTGTTGCTATTGAGATTCTTGACATAGCTATAGAATGCTTTGTGGATGTCCTTGGAATTAGTGGCAATTTTGTTTTCATAGCTAGCTTTGGAGGATCATATAAGGGATCTCAGCTTCTTACTGAGGCTGACCAGGGAGCTCCTCCACTCATGAGATTCTCTTTTGCAACAGTTTCTTCCTTCTGTTGTACAGTTTGTTTATGGCAGGGGACCACCAGATTGGCTTCCTTTTTATGGAAGATAGCATCTTGGTTCTGTTTGGGATAGCATGATCCATGCACTCGTGTAAGTGCTTATAGAGTGCATTTGTGTAGGATTCAGCAGTTGTAACTGTATTGTCCATCTGCATGGGTGCCATGAAGTTCACCACTTCTGTCTTAAGAAGCATGAAGTTGGCTTTGGAGTTATTTTTTACTGTGGTTTCCTTAATAGGGGGTGGGGGAGGGATGTGGATATCAAGGGTGATTAGCTTATGGTCGGATCTGACCAATAAAGAGTTGACTTCAGGTGTGGAGCTCCGGTCACTCATGTTGGTAATGACTAGGTCTAGGATATTGTTGTCCCTGGTGGGGGTGTGAATAAGTTGATCCAGGGCATTGGAGTTTATGAATTCCAGAAAGCGTTGAGCTAAGGAGTTGGTACATGAGTAGCTTTCCCAGTTAATGGTGGGGTAGTTGAAGTCGCCCATTATTAGGGTGTTTGGTTGAACCCTAATATTTTCCAGTACATCAAGAAAAGAGGAGTGGGAATCCTGGGGCAGGGTGGGGGATCTGTAGCAAGCTACAATTTGGATTGCAGTTTTGCCCAGTGTTAGTTTTCTTCTTAGTGAAATAACAAGAAAACGTTGGAAATATTTGTAGATTTTTACACCAGATTAATTCTCATATCTTCTACTTTGATAAAATGTTACTTTCAGTAGAATTCTGAGGAAATTGACAATATGTTCCTGTCAGGAAGAACTGTATGAAGCAGAGCAAAGGAACTGTGCTGCTTTCAGCTGGCCATCTTGGCAACAATCCTGGCATATACATCTATTAACTTTTATAAAAAATAGCCATTGAAACCTTCAGGTCATACAGCATAGCTACTTTGCATCTTCTTCAAGGCATACAAGACTCATTCTTCACATAGTTGATTTATATCTTCTTCAAGGCATACAAGATTCATTCTTCATATAAAGATGAGCAGACATGATGGGGGATTGGTTTTCTGAAGAACTTACTATATAAAACTATGTCTAAACTCACTGAAAAATACTTGGTGAATTATTTTGTAATCCATTACATTGTGATTGTTAGAACTGGCTAAGCTATCTGCCCTAAGACAAAAAGTACTCTGACTCATTAATTTGAGACCTAAACCAAGTATAACATATTTGATAAATGAAGTGTATTACACTAGTGTAAGTGCATATTCAGTTTTTGCTTTTCTTATTTAATTATAAAGGACACTTTAGAACTATTAACTCTCTCCCTTTACTAAGTAAAGTGGGGAACATTTTATAAAAAACCCAATAGCAATTTTTCTTCATAGATAATTTGTGTATGTGCCTTCTTCACTGGTGAAGCAGTTATTAAACTTGCTAGAAATGCCTATGAAGACACCTTTATTTTTAACCTTATCTATATTCTATTGAATCAGTCCCAACTTTTCTTAATGCTTAACTGGTCCTTCTATATTAGTCAATCTCAAGTGTTAAATGTTGCTAAATAAAGGAATAGTCAGCCTGATTGACACTGACGTACTCATTTCATTTTTGGATTACTTCTTGAACCTTTCCTGCAAAGACCAGTGAAGCCATATTTGCCAAATGTTAGAAGTGATATAAAATTCAGTGTAGTAAAGTGTTGGAAGTGATAGAAAAATCATGCTGTAAATCCAGAAAAACACAGGCATGATTTTTTCTTGGCGAAAAAAAAAAAAAACAATCCATTTGCCTAGGTAATTATATACCCAGGAATCTGATCAGCTTAATCTGTATGACCATGGAGAGGAATATTCTGGAAGTAATTAATAAGGATAGATGTAACCAACAGACTCTTGACCAATCCAGTTCAGATTTGTCAAGGTCAGATCTTGTCTACTTAACTTGATCAGCTTCTTTGAGAATGTTGCTGAAGAAATAGATGAGGACAAATCAGTATACATGACATATCTAGACTTTGCAAAAGCATGCAACATCATGCAACACTTGGGTATCATACATTAACTCTTCCAACTTAATGTAAATCCTTATGCAACTCATTGGATAGCAGATTGTCTAACAAATAGAACCCAGGAATTTACGGTGAGTGGTCCTATTGTTTCCAAAAAGGCCTGTCACTAACAGTGTACTCCAAGGATTAGCCCTTGGAACTCCCCTCTTTAGCATGTACTTCTCAGAGTGCAAAGCAAATGTTAAGGGTTTATGGCTGATCAAGTTTGCAGATGACTGTAAAGTTGGTGCCATCATAAACTGCCCAAAGGATGCTGAGATCCTCCTAGAGGAACTTTCTTAAACAAATAGCTGGTGTCAAATTTTATCATCATCTACCTCCTTTTTTCACATTTTCTACATGGAATCGGGGTGTCTCGTCAACTGTTGTCACTACTCTTGATTCAGTGTTACTCTCCTACCTTTTTTATCAGTCATTACTGACTATCACAGTCCTTCTTTCACACAATCTATCTAACTCTTTGCAGGGCATCCTCGTTGTGTCAAAACCATGAACTACAAAATAAATTCCAAGAAATGTATAATCTTAACCTTCAGCAGACATGACCTCCTTTGCAGCTATCACATTCATAACATGCTCCTGAAAGTTGATCACATAATCAGGGATCTGAGATCTTATGTCTTCAGTGAACTGTTCTTTGATCACCTTGTATCCAGTACTGTAAGGAAGTTCTTTATCATCACATATAGCTGAAGTTATGGCATCCAGATCTAGGGATGCAATCAGTTTATTGTACTCATCTCTCATTAAGCCAATCATTGAATATAATGCCCCATTCGGTAAGTACTCTTCAACCACTAGTTACAGCTGGAGCAATTACAACTCTTTCTCACTAAAAG
Source organism: Protopterus annectens (assembly GCF_019279795.1). Classification (NCBI taxonomy): domain Eukaryota; kingdom Metazoa; phylum Chordata; order Ceratodontiformes; family Protopteridae; genus Protopterus; species Protopterus annectens. Next base: position 1,584,412,193 of record NC_056726.1, read on the forward strand.
TAAGGGCCTAAATCAAATAAACTATGCAGACCATCTCAAAACATTTCTCCTCTTCCCACTACCATACAGGCTACTGAGATATTACCTCTACCTCTCATATCTAGTTTCAACCAACTATCCTTTTGTACATATTACATACTTGCAAGTCCAATAGTGGCATGAACAACCACTCAAGGAATCTCAAATTCTTTTGTAAAAGAAATGGAGCACGGAAGACTAGATAAGTATCACAGGGATACCTCTTTTATGGCACTGTCTTCCATTCTGCAAAGTATTTCTGCTACTGTATTCAAATGTAATTTGGGTGAATGGATGGGAAAACAGAAATTCACCACCCCTCCTAGTTTAGTGCTCATGCCCCCCATGGATAAGGGCAAAAAGCAAATGTCCCAACATGTCCTTGTTCTGCCCACCTTTAGGTTATTTGCATGGAAAATATAAGGGCTAAAAACTAACATGGGAATGTAAGGATATGATTCTTAAGATCCTCACAGATGAATAGCCTGGTAAGTACCTATATACCTATAACCTATGAACCTATTCTAGGTATAGCAACATTTCTTTAAATAATCAAGTGTGCCTCTCTCTCTATAATGCTTTCTTTGTAGTAAGTGTTTCAGAAAATTCATGAGACATTTAAATTAGCATCAACTATTGTGTGTTTTTGTCCTCCTGCTCAATTGGTTAGAGAGATGACATCCTGATTATGATACATATAATGTATCCTCAATTAAAAACTTAGTGGAGGACACGGGGGGGGGGGTAAAAATGAATGACTTGGGCCAGGTTGCATTTCCATTGGGAAGAACTGCAGTGGGCACTTCCCTTGACACACCTCTGTAGTTGAAACACTGCAAAGGAAGCTTTCAAACACTCCAGGAAGTTATCCAAAGAAAGAAGATGTGCAGGAAAAGTGTGAGATACAAAAGACAGACCAGGCTAAGAAAACAACCTGGTTGACTAACAAAGAGTCTTAGAGCGCAGTCACAATAGCAAAGAACAATGCTTCAGAGACACTAGCTTCTGGAAAGTGACTCTCTCAGGTTGCAAGGCAAAGACAGAAAAATAAAGATGATGGTCATTAGACACCATTCAAAAGGGATGAGATTAAAGTCAGATGGAAGGAGATATTTCCAGCAGCTTCTAAATGAAGAAACCCACACAGATGTATTCCCTCAGACATAGCCTATGATGAAAGTGGAAGAAGAGACAACCTTGGAAAAGCAGCACTAAGGATAACAAAGTCAGGGAAAACAGTAGGGTCAGATGAGGTCATGGGAGATATGATCAAGGTGTCGGCTGTATTAGTGAAGAAATGGCTCCAGAGGGTAATCACAGCAATATGGAAGAAAATGCATATCCCAGATGGCTGGAGACAAGTGCCAGGGTACAAAGAACAAAGGGCACTATGGGCAATATAGAGGTATCAAACTCCTGTTACACTGCATAAAAGTGCTGGAGAGGGTAATTACTAAATGAATATACAGAGTAGTAGAAAGTAATACTGAAGATGAGCAGATCAGATTCAGATCAGGATGCAGCACAAGTGATCCAATGTTTGCAGTGAGACATATTGTTGAGAATAAGCTAGACATGAAGAGAGTCCAACTGAGCATTCCTTGACATGGAGAAAAAAAATATGACAAGGTCCATAGAAAGCTGATTTACACATTCTTGTGGTGGTTTGAAGTCCCAGAAACATTGGTAAAATTAGTACAGTCTATGTACAAGGACCAACTGACACAAGTACAAATGGAGTTTGGACTCACAGAGGAGTTCTCGGTAGGAGATGGTATGCATGAAGATTCAGCTCTGTGGTTTGAGCCCACTGCTGTTTTTACTTGGGATGAACTACATTAGCAAACAAGTCAAAGGGGACATATCAACAAAGCTGCTGTATGCAGATGATGTGGTAGTACAATCAGACACTGGACAAAAATTTCAGTAAGTGACAGGTGAACATAATGCAAAATTGAATGCACTTGAGAAGAAATTGAGTACATGCAAGACAGTTGGTATGCCAAATGGAGAAATCAGAAGAAGCTAAAAATTTGAGATAGAAGGGAAAATTGTGGAGCAGCTCAACAGCTTTAAGTAGCTGAGAGGGGTGTTTGAGGACAAGGGAAGTCTGAATGAGGAGTTCAAAGATAGAAGCAGAGGGGCTGCAGTCAACTGCCAGAGTGTCAGGATAGTGTGTGACAGAAGAATGCCAAAAAATCTGAATGGTAAGGTCCAAAAACCAGTGGGGCAACCAGTAAGGTACAGAAACCTGGGCAGTGAAGGCAGAGCAATTGAGAAAGTTGGAGGTAGTGGAACTGAAGTTCCTGAGACAGGTGGTAGGATGCATACTCTAAGATAAATGAAGAAATGAGTGTATGAGAGCAGAAACCAACGTGCCTCCAATACAGCAAAGGTCAATGAGAACAGATTATCATGATTTAGGAAAATGTTCAGGAAAGCAGTAGACATTTTGAGAAAGAAGATTTGTGAGAGACAGGTAGAAGACAAAGAAAACAAGGGCATCCAACAAAGCAATGGATGGGTAACATCTAACCGATCCTGGGAACTGTAGACCCATAAGTCTATCTAGCCTCATCTGCAAGGCCATGATAAGGATTATCATGGGCATTGCCAACAAGGACATAGGTGACCTTCAGACTCTAGACCCAACTCAGTTTGGCATCATTAAGGGAAGATCATGCTTATTGAACCTGGTAAACATCTTCTAGAAAGTCACCAAAGCCCTGGATGAAGGTAAGACAGTGCATACTGCCTAATTGGACACAAAGCCTTTGATACAATCGACCAGTTGGGTATCACAGAAAAACTCTCATGGCTAAGTGTTAACCCTTACATCACTAGATGAGTAGCTAAATGGCTCACCAATAGAACACATACTGTCAGAGTAAACTAGGTGCAATCTACAGGTGATTGGTACCAATGGAAATGTACTCTCTAACACCCTTTAACCTTAACCCATCCTTGCCTGATTCTCCATCACAATCCTTCCTCCATTCACCATTCAATATAACTGATCCCCCTCTGAAAGCCTTTTCACCCCCCCTCTCTCCTTTACCTATAAATCCCTAAAGCACCTATGGACAAATTAGTTTGTTACAGACTACATTAGATGTCTGTTTAGATTGATGAGTGTGTTTTTTGCTGTTTATGACATAGCACTTTAAAATCTTGGCTGTTTTTTTTTTTTCTGTGAACGTAAAATGTGAATATGAAACAGAATTTAATGTCTTAAATATAAAATCACAATATCGAATTTTTATAGTTGGCCAACATCGCTTCCTGGTTGCTAGTGCATAATAAAACAAAACTAAAGAGCTCTGTTCCTCACCTATACTATATGTAGTGAAAAATAAATTATATAGGTAAATGTGACATTTATAAGTAAGTGAACACATCATAAATGGCCCAATGTAAACCTGTGCAGGTGTTTGGTGCATTATGATCTACACTTAGTATTATTAAAGTTTCAAAAGCATGTCTATCGCATGCACAAAATCATTGGCAGAATATTCATCCCTTTTTTTGCAGTACTGTTTGCATCTAATGTTGTCTTTCAATAGTTTTTCTTTTCAGAGGTGAAGGTGGACAACCTGATAAGAAGTGCAATCTCTGCTCATTCACACTATTCTGTTCACATACTAAAATATCAAGAACAGCTGGAATATCTGAGAAAATATGACAAAAACTCCTTTCCCGCAACTGGAAATGTTTCAGAAAGACTGTTAAATGTAGAAACGACCTCTTCTTCCTGTACAAAAGACAATGCTATCAGGTTTTTCACTGCAAGATGAAATGTTACAGACTTCCCATACAATGTAGCCAATCCTAGAGATTGTACCTTTCACCAGACAGCTTGAGAAAAGTGAAACAGACATCCTTTACAAGTAACCTTATTGAAGTTATGTGCACTTTTTATTGCTGTCATTTCAAAGTCACAAAGTATGTACTGTACTTTAGCCACTAGCTCACCAGATGACAGTAGATCAAACAGATATTCCCACAAGTAATTATATGATTTGTATGAGTTTTTTGACATAGGACAGTACACAAGAGGTAAGCGCTTAGTATTTTATCCAAATGACACTAATGCATGTATGCTATATAGATGAGGACAAAGTTGTCCTTTTGTTAGATATACACCATCCATAAACCAAATGGGAGAATAACATAAATCTTGCAAATTTTCCTTTGTAGTGAATACTAAGACATGAATATTATTACTCAAGTCTACCATATGTTTCTGTATGAATGAATCTTGTTTCAATACATATTCGGTAGCATTCACTCTGCTTAAAGTTGTTGAAATAGTATTATACATAACCATCTTTTTGCATCTTACACAATTCACTTGCTGCAACATGGAACGTCTAGAAGGCAAACAAAGTACTTTCTATAGATGAGCTAGCAACAATGTCGCCATCTACTAACGCTGGTGTACTTCTAGATATGCAAGCTGTTTCTTTTAACTGGTGACAAGCTACATATCTTTCTACTTCAGCAGCATCTGAGGGGTGATGGTGCAAGACTGACTTTAAAAGCATTTCACTATCTACTTGCCTAATAATTATTGCTCTCCCTTTGCATATATGCAACTGCTTCAGTTTGCAGCACCAGTAATGTCTATCCTTCAAGGTCTTTCCTAAGGTATCTATATAAATAACCATCTATATTCAACATCTCCCTATTCTTCTGTGAAGATACAGTGTCACAGCAGTTACCTAGAATGCCGGAAGCTGAATGCAATGTGCTCGCCATTCTGATGAGTGACATATAGTCGAATGCGCACGTATGATGTATTTATATTATTATTATATTCACATTCCAGTTACAGATTAGTGAATCACAGAACTGTACCTAACGTATGCGTTGTTGTAATTTTATTTAATGTATAGTCATCAATATTTAGTTTAATTTGCTTCAAATAACATGTGGAATGCATTGTTTTGTTTTGCAGAACTAGGAATTATACTTTACAATTAGAACATAATGTTGCAGTGATATACCATGTTACTATACATAGCTTGGCCAACTATGATAGTTCGGTATTTTGATTTTCAACATTTTAAAGTGTTGACTATGTTGCTGTTCAATGTTCCAGTGTCGGCATTTATTTATTCAATTAACTTAATATTCAATATCCTAATATAGACCCCATTTTTATTTATTTATTTATTTATTTTTTGCATTTGTTTACCAGTTTGGCACAGCTTAGCCCTACAAAGGCCTCTTTTCAGAGGAGAATCCCCATCCACATAATACAGGGATGAGAAAACATAAGAACATCACACAACAAAATGTCAATAGAAATACATTATGATTAATTACAAAACATTGAGACTATGCATGAGGACTATTTAGAAAGTACTAAGAAAACAAGAAACAGAAGACATAGGCTGTTACAGTGCACAACCATAAGATTAAAATGAGCTACGCCAACTAGGCAAAAAGATGAAAACATGTAAAGGATATAGCAGACATAGGTTCATAGGTTCATAGGTAGGTACTAGGCTATCGGCCCAAGGGCCTACGCAAGCCTAGCAAACAAGGTTTCCTGGCTTATGCCACCCATGAAAGTTATTTTCCTGCCACTGTTGAGGAGAGACACAGAAGTGATCCCCGGGGTGTATTTCCTATTTCCCATCCACTCATCAAGATTTTTCTTGAAGAGTGCTAATGAAGAACTTTGCTCGACATAGATGGGTAGCCTGTTCCAGAGTATGGAGTTATTTACTGTCAGTATTTTCTGTTTACATGCAGTATTAAAAGGAAATGAAAGGTGGAAATAGCTGACGGTATAGACCAGCAGAAATAGTTAACACTAAGGTGCAGCATATTTGCTTGCGTATATTACTAGACGACATGAAAGTTTGTTGAGAATAAAGGAAGAGAAAAGAGAAGGGCTGATTATGAAGGTTAAGGAAAGTGGTGAAATAATTATATTGGAGCATATAAATATTCCTGAATGTTGCATCATGGGATCATAGAGCAAGAAAAAAAAGCAGTGTTGTATATAGTGAAAGGAAGGATAGATTAGAAAGGGTATACCATTTAATAAGGTGAGGTGTAGGGCAGAGATGAACGCGTTTAAGGAGAACATTAAGGAGATTAAATACAAGGAAAGTAAAATTAGAAGACAATAAAATATTAGAGAAAAAGAAAATATTATATATAACATAGATTAGAAAAGGAATTTAAAGTTAATGAGATATAACAGATGCTATTGTGATAAACTTCTGAGAGACAGTGTAGTCAGAAAAATGTGGTAGTGGGGTAAGAAGGAGTCAGCACAAGAGGGAAGGAGGATTTAACCTGGAGATGAGCATGAACAAAGACAAAAAAAAAAAAAAAAAAAAGCAAACCAGAGCCTTGAGTTGTCCTTATAAAAGACAGGAATGAACAGGGAGGTGAACTCATTATTCTCAGGTCTAGAAACATGTTGCCTGTCCTGAGCCTGAGCTGATACTTACTGGTGAGCATCAAATATGCCTGTTTGCAAGATGATGGAAAGATAAAGAGGGCTGAATAGAGGAAGATATCACTGAATAGCTGTTTAGCCAATTTTGCATAAAGGAATGGTGCTCCTTCCATCCGGAGATCTGGAAATGAACCAGAAAATCAGAAGCTTTATTGCATTGCAGAGAGAAAGAGGAACAAAGAATTAAAATGAAAACAAAGTAAATATACATAGCAAGCTCTGAAAAGCTTTTATAAGTACAGGAATTAATCTGTGTAAAATAAAGCATATTTTTACATTTTATTTCTTGTTTTCAACTAGGCTTATCGACGTTGTTTGCTTCTATACTCACATATTTGCTTGTTGTTTATTTATGTATTTATTTATTTATTATTTGCGAACTAGGACAGTAAGTTAGCCACTGGTATTTCTCTGCCATGAACTGGAGAACAAAAGCAAACAAATGGCTGGTGGGGGGTGGGAGTACTAGTATGTACCTGTGCAGTGCAGCTTGAGACATGCCATTTCCAGATCCTGAAAGCAACTCTTCTAACAATTGCAAATATATTCTTGCCTGCTATTACTACAACAAGGATTATTATTACTGATGAACTATAGATGTTGTTTTCCACCCATGGTTCCCTGGAGATCCCAGCCATATAATAACAGCTACAAAAACACGTGGAATCACTATAGCAGACAGACTAAAAGCTGGTAGATTTACAATAGTTACCTGCCTATTTTAACAGACATAGCTACCACCTGCAAGACTGTGCATATTATGAAGAAAATAACCAAGAAGGATGCTAAAGAATCCTTCTTGGAGGCCAGTGGATTCTATACCATTACAAATAACTTGCTTACAGAAAGTATGCAAAAAATGCTGTCTTCCCAGCTGGCATTGTAGTCAAAGAAAATGTACATGGGCATGAAAGGGAACTGGTCAAGTGAAATGTGACAAGCATAAGAAATAACTTTTTGGTCAAGACAAATGTAAATGCTGAAGGACAAATAATCAATTTTCATAAGTGGACATTTAATACATGCAAATCTGTAAGCTCGTAGATGTGTGTTTTAAAACATATTTAAAGCCTTGGCTTGAACCTAATAGAAACAGCAAGTAGAAGTTTTAAAAATTTCAGCATAATAAAAGTTTAAAATATCTTTACTTTAATGGGTATTATAAAACAATACCAAAAACTCTGATAAGCTAGTCACTTTAGTAGTAGGCTTATTAATTAATGAGACACTAATTAATAGTGATTTGTCTACTGTTAAATGTGCAATGACAATATGAAATATATTATTAGTTCTTATGAAATAAAAAAGAATAAATAATAGGTTAATTTGCCTCAAATATGGGGAAAGCGGTCATATTGCTAAGTCCTATTTTAATGATTCTTAAAAATACCAGTAGTAGTATGTTAAAACTGAACTGCGTGCCTTAACTGGAATTGTAAAGTAAAGAAAAAGATAAAACTTTATTGTCATTCAGGCCATGCAGCTACAGTGCACAGCTGAACAAAATGATGTTTCTCCAAGCTCATGTACATAATGTAAACACACAAAACAATACATGTAAACACCAACAACAACAGCACAACAACAGAGTCCAAGCCATCTGAGGACACCAAGCTTCAACAACAATGCTTGACCCATCCAGTGGCAATTGCAGTGATCACAGCCATTCTTACTACTCACACTTTCTCCAGCACCATCCTCAACAATGGCAACGTTCCAAGTCCCAGACCGATCTACGACAATCCACACCAAAAACCAGTGGACAAAGTCAGGTTCCAGCTGCCTGCACTCATCATAACCACCACCACCACCACCCAAAGGCCTGAATGATAACAGTGATCACAAAAATTCTCTCTGTCCATACAAGCCACATCAATGTCAACTCCATCCTTCCAAAACTAGCACCATCCCAGTCACAGACCAGCCGTCTGATTCAATAGAATCCAAAATCCACAAATCAGCTCTGCAACACAGTGCAGCTGTACCTATATAGTATCTATAAATAGTACCTATAATAATAATAATTATTATTAATATTAATAATAATAATAATAATAATAGTAACTATATTGTACCTATAAACTGTGGCAAGGCTACAGACAGAATAATTGATTCTATATTATCCCATCTTGTTTCATCTAAGCTAGTAAAATCTATTCGAAGGGAATAAGAGAGGGTTGCACTCTACTAGATTGTGAGTACATGATGTCCATTGTCAGGGGTGTCCTGGTGTAAAATCAGAAGATTAATAATGACCAAAATGTGGAAGTGATATGCATCCATGGTGAGAGACAAGACTGTTACCTTGCAGGTGTAGAAATTCAGACAGTTGTAGGAAAACTGCTACATCATCAGGCTGTAGCCATCCCTGGTGTAATTCATGATATAATAGAACAGATGTTCCTAGATTAAAAAAACTATGGAAATATGGGAAGGGAGATAATCTATAGACATTTTGCATCAACATTTAATAAGAAGGAATTAGACGATCAACTCTAACCCTCTTGTGGCAACAGCTGTAAATGTAGAAATACCATAGACATGGTTGTGGGTTTGAACATGGCATATTCCATTCTATGAACATGATATACCCATTCAGTATACATTCAAGTTTAAAAATGGGGAAGAAGAAGGTATTAATAGCTGTATAAAGAACCTGAACCAAAAGCAGGAGAAGGAATGGTAGAGTAGCCATAAAAAGGAGTTAGAATGCAATTGTTGAAAGTGAAAAGGACCCATTCTCTTATCAGAAGCCTGCTCCCAAAGGAAGGTAGCAACAAAGCCTAAACAGTAAGATAAGTCAGCCTAGGGACTAAATGTGAGTACTTGGTTTTCTGCTGGGAGGGGAGAAGTAGTTGTAACATGATGATTTTTGAAAAAGGGGAAATATGTTTTTAAAATAAATGTTATAGTGTATAATGTGTTGTGTGAACATCTTCACACTTAGGTAGGTAACTATCTGTATTCAGTAGCACACACACACACACACACACACACACACACACACACACACACACACACACACACACACACACACACACACACACACATTAGCACTTATTTCCTATACACTGTGCTATTTCATTCTCTGACTCTTTCATTCTTTCACTCTCTCTCTTTCACTGCATCTCTTAATCTCTGCCTGCTTCACTCCCCTCTCTTTCTGGATCTGCCTAAGATGTGCTAAAAATCAGAATTATCATGTAACCATCCTGAGGTTTATTATGACAAACAACAACAAAAAAACTCAGATTTTTTACTGAAATTGTGCAAAGGCATACCTGAGAAGTCTACAAGATAGTTTGCATTACTGGAAAACATGAGATACCTGGCTCAGTTTGCAGTTTGCATTTTAAGGGGGCATTTATGTATAGCTAGTAACAATAAAGCAGATAGCATTGTCGATTCACAGCAAGAAGCTCTCCAGCTCAGTTCTCAGCTGGGTGCGTTCTGTGCAGAGTTTGCATGCCCTCATTGTGTTTGTGTGGGTTTTCTCCAGGTGTTTCGGTTTCCTCCCACATTCCAAAGACATGTAGTATATGAATTGGACACTCTAAATTTACCATAGGTGTGAGTGTACATGGTATGGAAGAAAAAACAGGGCATGGCTACCACCTGGTGGTATGCTCCTTGGTACTAGATGATAGTCACTGTTGAATTGACACCCCGACCCCGTGTGCAAAAATAGGAAAAAGAGGTTGAGGATGGTTTTATTAATATCCACTCCTTTATAACACATTCTACATTTCCTTTTATTGCATCATAGTAGGCACAACATGATACGACACCCCAGGAAATAAAGAATTCATATGTGAAAGCAAAGCAATATTGCTTGCCTATTAGCTGGATTTTCCCAGGTGATATTTTACTATAAGAGAGTTCCTTGTCCTTTTGACTTTAGATACAGTACTTAGGAATCTGGAAAAAATATCCCCCTACCTACTATAGAATTTGCAATCACTGGCATATATTTACATTAATATGGTTCTGTCATTTGACTGTTGATCACAGCAGCTGTTAGTGCATGTGGCATGAAATAAGATCATCCTACATTAACCAGGCTACTTTCATTTTATCACATATCAAATACATAAAAACAGTGCTTTCAAAAGTTATTCTAAGTCTGATTCTACATTTAAAAACTGTGTGCATGATGTATAGGGTCGAAGTGATATAATAACATTATTTGTCACAAGAAGTCAGTGCTTCATAAATGAGTGTCACAACATGTAGCTTTAACTTTCCTCACTTTAGATTTAATTACTGGTGTGCTTCTAGCCAGCTGCACTGTCAGCATTTTCCTTTCTATAGATGAATGCTTCTCAAGCATTGCCTAAGGGATAGAGAGCTTCTACTGCCGTTCAAAATCTAAGAAAAATAAAATAAAGTAAAATAAAATAATAAAATATTGTGTCTTCAGTTACCCTGAATTCACTGTGTGGTCCGCTTGGTTTTAGTTCAAAACCTATTCATTCTATAAATGTGTGTTATTGCATGTTGTTTGCAGCATATGTACTTCTTACAGTAGGAAATAAACTATAATCTGATAATCATGCAGAAGGTGGAAGGCACCCAGATTCTAATGATTTTCTAATATTTAAAACGTGCTATTTTATGATGGATAATTAATTTTACAAATTGACTTTTATATAATGCTTTGAACAAAACATCATTTCAATGGCAGCTTACAGCATGTTTAGTAAATAATTTTACATATTTAAGTTCATTTTAAAATAAGGCAAACCATTAATCACCCATTATGAGTACTAATGTTATCTGTCATACACTACAGTGTATACCATCTTCCCCCCAATAACAAGCAATGGCAGTCTGAGAAGTACTGGGAAAGAAGCAATTCTTTTAGCTCATTTTATAAACATAAGTAGCCATATTCTTTAACACAAGTAACATAATCCAGCACTTTATTTATTTATTTATTTTTGTTATAGTTGCTTGAATATTTGTGTTTGCTAATACAGAATGTGCATGTGGAAAGTTTCATTTTCAATAAAGTTCTGGGAAGAAATCACAAAGATGATCGCAACAATAATATGAATGCAAGAAACAAATGAAGAAGAAAACACCCAAGTCACAGATTAGGTTTTTAAGCGCTTTCGTTTACTCAGCATAGGCAAACTTCATCAGACAATACAATTATAAAATTACTCTCCTTATATAAGGACTCATAATTAATATCACCATAAATAATCAAACAGACAGAACATTTAAAGGGGCAGTGCATAAAACCATATATATGTAAAGGAATAAAACAAATGTATATCCATAGTAATAAAGAGAATTTTTCAAAAGTACATGCCTATTAATAAAAAGTTCCAAGTATTATTCATAAATATGAATGTATATAAATATAAATATATATGAATAAAGACAACAAGAAATGAAAAATATTATCTCATCAATGCCCTCATTTTTAAAATACTGCCAATAGAAATGGAATCATTTAAGCGGGGGGGGGGGCATGGCATTCAATTTTAACTGCCACATCAACTCCCTTTCATCTAATTTAAGTGAAAAAGGCCCTCCTCTGATGTTTTCATATACTTTATCAATAACAGTAAATTCAAACTTGTGATTAGGATGAAATTTAACGTGTTTGTCCAGAGCATTATTTAAATTAGACTTCTCTATCGCATATAAGTGTTCATAAATTCTATTCTTAAGGGGCCTCTCAGTTTTACCTACATAAAAGGCATTGCATAAAATGCAAGTACCGAGGTAAACAGCCCCTTTTGAATTACAATTGAATTTACCCATTATATTAAATTTTTTATCAAGGATGCAAAAAGATTTTCTTACATTAATGTATTTGCACCACTTACAGGATTCACATTTATACAAACCATTTTAAGGTGAATATGGATTCAAAGTCTGATTTTCCAAAAGGCATTTAATATTCCTACCTCTCCTAAAAGTTTCTTTAGGACGGTCACCAATACAATTATGAATAGTATGGTCATCAGTAAGAAAACACCAATTCTTATAAATAATGGATCTGACTGTAGAGGAATTCAAAGAATATGTTGTAGTAAAACTCAATTTCCCTTCATTCAATTGTGAAACATTATTATTATCATTATTTTCAATCATTCCTACCCTACAAGTGGTATCCATCTCAAATTGATTTGTTGGTACATGTATCCTAAAATCTATATAGGAATTATCTAATACCGAATCTAGAATTACCGATTCATCCAAACCCATTTTATTTAGAAGTGGGATAAACCAACAATTTAATATTTTCCTATGAACCTCCTCTATCAATTCATCCAACCAAAAACTAGGGTAACCACGTTTCAAGAACATTTCCTTTAAATTGTCACACTCATCGAGAAAATCAGATTCCAAAGTAACAATTCTAGCTGCCCGGACTAGTTGCCCCTTAACTACAGCCCTTTTCTGAAATTTAGGGTGGCAACTAGTAAAATGTAAAAAGGCATTAGAATATGTAGGTTTCCTATAAATTCTTGAAATAAACCTACGATTAGGAACATCCTTAATCAGGCTAACATCTAAATAGGAAATTCTTTCAGTGTGAAATTCCCAGGTAAATTTCAGAAATTCAGTATACTTCACAATTTCTTGAATAAACAAATCAGCTGAAAGTTGGTCCCCTTTCCAAAGGATAAAAATATCTTCCAAGAAATGGGTGTACCACACTGCTTTTTGTTGAAATTCAACATTTTTGAATAAAAATTGTTTCTCCCAGAAAGCCATAACGGTGTTAGCAAAGGTGCCCCCACAAGGGGAACCCATAGCTACACACGTTTTTTGGAGATAAGATTCCTGATCAAACATAAAATAGCTATTTTTAAGGACCAACTCTAATAAATACAAGGTCAAGTCAATGGTAGTACCTTCAACCCGTTTCCTCCCAAAAAAAACTCCCTTACCCATTCACACCGGATATCATGGGGTATAACAGTGTACAAATAACGTACATCTATGGTAAGGAAGTTATACTCTTCAGAGAAGACAATTTCATTAATGTTTTCCAGAAAGGCCCAAGAGTCCCTACATATTTGGGATTCATCACTAATGGCCTTCTTCAATTTACTGTCCACAAATTTGGCACAACCATATGTGATGGACTGCCTTCCATCAACTATGGGGTGGAAAGGAGGGTCAGCAAGATCTTTATGTATTTTAGGCAGCCCAAACGTTAAATTAGATGAAAAAGAGTTGATGTGGCAGTTAAAATTGAATGCCATGGCCTTCCCCAGGCTTAAATGATTCCATTTCTATTGGCAGTATTTTAAAAATGAGGGCATTGATGAGATAATATTTTTCATTTCTTGTTGTCTTTATTCATATATATTTACATTTATATACATTCATATTTATGAATAATACTTGGAACTTTTTATTAATAGGCATGTACCTTTGAAAAATTCTCTTTATTACTATGGATATACATTTGTTTTATTCCTTTACATATATATGGTTTTATGCACTGTCCCTTTAAATGTTCTGTCTGTTTGATTATTTATGGTGATGTTAATTATGAGTCCTTATATAAGGAGGGTAATTTTATAATTGTATTGTCTGATGAAGTTTGCCTATGCTGAGTAAACGAAAGCGCTTACAAAACCTAATCTGTGACTTGGGTGTTTTCTTCTTCATTTGTTTCTTGCATTTGTTGGTTTTTGAGTTTCATTAACAATAATATGAATAGCAATAACAACAGCAGAAACAACAATAATAAAAAACATATCCAATAGTAGCAGTGAGTGGTAGCAACATGTTACTTTTTTAATATTAAGTACAACAAATTGCAAACAGTGGTAAAAACATACAGTATAGTATAACAATAAAATTGTTCACATGGTGCAAGATTTTTAAAACTGTTCCTGTACTGGTGGGGTTACTTATGTGTGTAATAGGTAGCCTGAAGTATACAAGCTAGTAGAACACCAGACCAGCTTTGACAGCAATTAAGGACATAGAAACATCTACAAGATGCTGCAAACAGCGGAGACAATCTTTGAAGAAATGGAATTCTTATGCTTGGATAATGCTACGAAGAAGATGTGTTAAATGAGAAATGAACTAAATGTTATGTTTGCAGATGCTGGCCCATGTTTAACCTATTAGAATGATTTATGTCTATTAACCAGTTACACCAGTTAATAGAGGTTTAAGAATATTAGCTAACATGCTCACTTTAGTTTAATATCGATCATGCGATCGTGTCGGACAGAGTGACAAATTAATTACAACTCTCCCTGTGTTTAAACTGAGAATTCAGAAAAAAGTTATATTACTTTGGTTGAAGACCAGTAACTAGATGTCTGAAAAATTGGAAATTTAATCTGAAAGGAAAGAAGAATATCATCATTGCTGGAGCCTTCCTGTGTCCTGACAGAGTGCTCTTCAAACTATCTGGAGATATACAGAGCTAAGTATATTTTTCTGGCACTTCAGAGTTGTATTCTGTTAATTGTTGTTTGACCAATTTTATATCATTGCTGGCTAACTTCAGAGTCGTGCACTGTTATTTTTGCTTCACTGTATAGTTTTTCAGATCTCTGCTGAAGGTGTTGGTTTTTCCCTACCCACCATCTCTATTCCTGTCTTGTTTAAATTTGAAGGCTGTTGCAGTTGCCCGCCCCCATTGTAGATTTGATTTGGGACACTCCCCCCAGTCCCATCTCTTTACCTCATTCTACCTAATAGGCTCCTTCTGCATTGTTTTTAGTCATGTTTAATTTAATTGCATTTTTTAAAACTGTTTGGTCTAACATTGCTACATACTCAAGTGTGCTAGCGTGCACTGCATTTGAATTGTTTTTACTGCTCTTTTTGCTACTTTTCTGTATCTATATATATATATATATATATATATATATATATATATATATATATATATATATATAAGCCTGTTTTCTACCTTTCCTGTAGCTAGTGTAGTCCAGATTCAGATTTGCTGTATCCAGGACTATATGTAAGCTTCTGAGCCCCCCCCCCCCAAGCTTTCTGTGTTGGAGGAAAGCCTTCTAGCTTATTAGTGGGAGTGGTAAATACTAGGTAACCTATTTACCATATAAGGAGTGGTTCTGGCCCAGAAACTGTAGTTATTGACTGTTTGGGCAGTTTTCCCATCTCTCTCAACTTTCTGATTTAAAAGCCCGCATTTGCACTTGTTTCCCCCCTTTCCTGTAACTAGTTTAGTCCAGATGCAGATTCTTAGTTTTAGCAATTGAATTTGCTTATTCGTGATCAGCACTTGTTCAGAACTTGTAAGCAATAAATAACCTACTAATTACTACAGCACTCAGCCTTCCTCATTACCTAGAGGAAAACAGTTTTGGTACTTACTTTCCTCACTTGCTTAGAGGAAAAACAGCTCTTGTACTCACTTTCCTCACTTATCTAGAGGAAAATATTTTTTTATTCAGGCATGTCCAAGGGTCAGCTCCCAGTGTTCTCTCCTGTCTATCTGATGAATCTGGGCATCTTGAGGCAATGTAGAAATTGCTTCATGTACACAGACAACCCTCTCCTCCTACCACCCAACACTACAACTTGTGTGAGATGCACTTATCTAGCCAAACTGGAGGTAAAGCTCTCTCCAACCAAGACTGAACTTGACAGTCAAGAGGAAAAGATAAACACTTGCACCACACCACACTCATCGCATAGTCTCACTAAATCTACACCACCAAAATCCACGCATAGAAACACAAAAACATTTGCAGAGGCTCTCAATAATAATCTCAAGCAACAGAGACCTCCAAAGCAGAAATGCAAGTAACCTCCACCCCCCAACACAACCCAAATGACACAGCCCGCAGACTCAGTGTGCCACTCAAACACAGCCCATAAGGCAAAACAACATACCCAACACACTAGTCATAGGTGACTCTATAGTCAGGCACATTGACGTCCCACTCACCAGGCTAAACAAGTAGGAGGTTACTGTCAGCTGCCTGTCGGGTGCCAGGATCTGCCATATAACCCACGCACTTCGGTCACTCCACAGCAAGTACAAATATGACTCTGTCATTGTCCATGGTGTGAACAACCTGAGACGTACCTCCCTGCACTACATGAAAAGAGACATGGAAGAGCACTCCAATATTGTAGCCCAGGCAGGTATGACCCTAGCCATGAGTTGCATTCTGCCATCACTCAGAATGATGCCGCAGTACAAGGACAAAATGATTGACTTCAACAATTGGCTAAGCTTCTGGTGTCATTCTAAAGGGATCCAGTATCTGTCTGCCTGGGATGACATGGTCAACAGACCATGATGCTTTGCCAGAGATGGCCTGCACCTATCACCCCTGGGATTCCGAATACTGGCTAAGGTTCTTGTCGCCCCTATAATGCCTTTTTTAGGCAAGGTTCAAATGACAAATTCACCACCATAACAGGAACAGGCAAGCAAAAACTGAGGGTGATGCTACTCAATGCTAGAAGCCTAAATCTCAAAATGCACTCACTCAAGGCACTCCTTAAAATGGAGAACATCGATATCTGTGCAGTGACTGGGACCTGGTTCAAGGCTCCAGAGATCACCCCTGCACTACCAGGCTATAACTCATACCACACGTTTCAGCCATGTAACAAGGAAAGGAACACCAAAGGCGGAGGTGTGTCCATATTCATTAAGGATATCAACACCTCCAGGCTAGTTGCTCAGCATAATGCAGCCGAGGTGATCCAAGTGCAAATAACTCTGGGCAAAACTGCAATCCAAATTGTAGCTTGCTACAGATCCCCCACCATGCCCCAGGATTCCCACTCCTCTTTTCTTGATGTACTGCAAAATATTAGGGTTCAACCAAACACCCTAATAACGGGCGATTTCAACTACCCCACTATTAACAGGGAAAACTACTCATGTACCAACTCCTTCGCTCAACGTTTTCTGGAATTCATAAACTCCAATGCTCTGGATCAACTTATCCACACCCCCACCATGGGCAACAATATCCTAGATCTAGTCATTACCAACATGAGTGACCGGTGTTCCACACCTGAAGTCAACACCTCATTGGTCTGATCCAACCATAAGCTAATTACCCTAGATATCCAACATCCTGCCCCCAACCCCCATTAAGGAAACCATGGTAAAATATTTCTCCAAAGCCAACTTCATGCTTCTTAAGACAGAAGTGGTGAACTTCATGGCACCCATGCAGATGGACAATGCAGTTATGACTAATGAATCCTACACAATTGCACTTTATAAGCACTTACACAACTGCATGGATTGTGCTATCCCAAACAGAACCAAGATGCTATCTTCCAAAAAAAGGAAGCCAATCTGGTGGTCCCCTGCCATAAACAAACTGTACAACAGAAGGAAGAATCTGTTGCAAAAGACAGTAAAATCCCACGAGTGGAGGAGCTCCCTGGTCAGCCTCAGTAAGAAGCTGCAATCCCTGATAAAATCCTCCAAAGCTAGTTATGAAAACAAAATCGACACTGATTCTAAAGACAACCACAAAGCATTCTATAGCTATTTCAAGAATCTCAATGGCGACACTCAGATCTGCTCTGAGTTGCAGCACAATGGCACTAAATATACAGACCCAAATGATACTGCCAACATCCTGGCAGATAGGTTCAGTGCTATCTTTACTCCACTCTCACCCCCTTAAAGAGCCCATCTCTATACCAGAAGAATACAAAGTTCCTGTAATCACAGCTGCAAAGGTAAAAAACACACTCTCCAAAGCCAAGAACACAGCATCCATGGGACCAGACAACATCCCAGGCTGCATTCTACATGAACTACGGAACAAACTGGCACCCCACCTAAGTACCGTGTTCAATTATAGCCTCACCTCAGGCTTTGTGCCTACTGAATGGCTCACAGCAACAGTTATCTCACTCCACAAGGGGGGACCTACCATGGACCCCGGGAACTACTGCTCCATTAGCCTGATGAGCCTGTTCTGCAAGGCCATGGAACGTATCATCATGGAACTTATAAACAAAGACAGTGGTAATCTCCAAACTCTGGACCCCACCCAGTTCAGGTTTGTAAAAGGCAGATCATGTCTCCTAAACCTTTAAAGCAGTCACCAAAGCTGTAGACGAGGGTAAGGTGGTTCACACAGTCTATCTAGATCTTGTCAAGGCTTTTGACAACATCTCCCACTCTGGAATTATAGATAAACTCACTACACTAGGTATAAATCCCTATGTCACAAGATGGATTGCCAACTGGCTCACTGACAGAACCCACACTGTGAAAGTAGCAGACTCCAAATCCGACTTCAGACCAGTGACAAGTGGAGTACCACAGGGTTCAGTCTTAGGTCCTCTCTTGTTTGGTATCTACTTCTCAGAAGTACAGGCTAACACAGAAGGTCTTTGGCTAATGAAGTTCGCAGAAGACAGCAAACTAGGAGCCATAATCGAAACCCCTAATGATGTGGACATCCTAAAAAAGGGCCTCACTGAGACAGATGCCTGGTGTCAAAGCCATGGCCTGAAGCTCAATGCCAATAAGTGCATTGTCATCCCCTTTGGTAAAAACTCTGTACCCGTGAACTACAACATAGGCGGTAGTAAACACTGAAGGTGTGATAAGAGACCTTGGGACACAGGTGGACAGTAGTCTCTCCTTTGATAATCACATTGCCACAGTAGTCAGGAAATCCTTCTACGTGGCACACCTCATCACAAAATATTTCTCATCCAGAAAAAAAAGGTCATTGCTCCCCTCTACTCATAACTTATTAGACCCATTATAGAGTGCAACATCCCTTTTGGTATGTACCTCACAAGACATCTACAACAACTGAAAAGGCCGCAAAAATACCTCACAAAGAGGATTACTGGCCTCAAACAGATGCCCTACGCAGACCGTCTCAAAAAACTCCAGCTTTACTCTGTTGCATATTGCCTACTCAGAGGTGATCTCTGCCTAACATACAAAACTATGTCAAACCCAGAGCTGTTGGATATGCTCCACATAAAGAAATCCCAATCCCTCTGAGCTACATGCTCTAGGGACCGAAACCTTGTCAGCACAATAAACAGAACATGCCGGATGGATAGATTCCTGTCCCAGAGACTTCCCATACTCTGGAATAAACTACCTATCCATATCAAACAAAGCTCCTCATTAACACTCTTCAAGAAAAATCTTGATGATTGGATGGGAAATAGGAAATTCACCCCAGGGATCACTTCTGTGGCTCTGCTCGACAGTGGCACAGGAAAATAATTTTCTTTGGTGGCAAAAGCCAGGGTACCTTTTTGGCTGGGCTTGTATAGGCCCCAGGGCCGATAGCCTAGTACCTACATATGAACCTATGAACCTAAAAGTTTTGGATGACAATAAACTTGTGGTTGATCATCAGGAAACAGACCAATTTGTAACTACATTGCTGGAGATAGCTTCCAGCAGCCTAGAGAAAAAAAAATAAACCAAAGACATTCAGGAGGTTTCAAAATAAGTGGGATATTAGAATATTTTATGTTTTTATTTTTTCTTTGTTGACCGGGTTAGTCCCACTAGGCTAGTGTCATCTTTTCAAGGGAGACAGGCTTGGAAAATTTAGCCAGAGCACCAGGTAACTTCTCCCTACTGTTTTTTTTTCAATAATTGCCATGGGATCTTTTAAATCCTCCTGAGCGACCACCAACTCAAGCAGATGGAAGTTTAGTTTAACATCTCAGTCAAAAGACAGCACACTCAGGAATGCAGCATCCCCCTTTCTGCTGAACTGAAGTGCCAATATTGAAAACTTAATTTAAGTTCCCATGATTGGAACAGATGCCACAGCCCTCTGATCTTCCAGCACTAAAGGTGAGTTGCTACATATAGAAGTTTAGAAGCTGGGTTGAAAGAAATTAATAAACACTTGGCAAGCATTGCTTAGTAATATACAGAATGGAGGACAAGTGTTCGTATCCTGGATGAAAGAAGTGGTAGCTGTATTATTAGAAAAGTGAAGTTTGGCATAGTGGTTAAGATGTTTGACCCTTAAACATAAGGAACAGGGTTTGTTCCCAATTTATGGTTATTGGCTAGGCTTAGCATAGCTCTTCAAGATAGTTAGCTTAGTATTTATCAAGGATACTGAACTGTATAGACCAAATGTTATTTTAAATCATGATTATAAAGCATTTATGCCTATATTAGCTAAGAGAATGCCAAAAATGCTACCTGAATTGATAGACATGGGTGAATATGGCTTTCTGGAAAGAAGGCAGCGATTTTGCAATATAAATAGATAAATAATAATTCAGAGAAAGTTAGAACAGAAAAGAACACCATCATAGCCGGTGAGTTTGGATGCAGAAAAAAGACATTCAAGAAGTATTGTTGGAATTTTACATGTAGACCAATGGCAACATTTGCATTCATGGTGACCTGTTTACATTCATTCACAGGCCTACCATGGTGCCTTTGCATGAATATGTGCAGCACTGCAGAGGGCTGTTTCCACGGCCATGCTACACTCTAATTAGGCATTCTAGGGGAGGAGCATATGCTAATTAGCCATGCTGTCCTAAGAACTACATGCAGTAAGGCATATATGCAGTTAAGTGATTCACAGAATTTCTCAGCTCATAGATAAGCATGTCCATTCCTGGCAGATTACAGTAATGAACATGCCCAAAAGGAGGCCATGCTCATCCATTGTGGCAGAAGTTAGCACTGGGGAATTTAGTGAACAGTAACTGTTAATTTGTGTGTGCCTGAGTGTGTATGTTTGTGTGTGTGTGTGTGTGTGTGTGTGTGTGTGTGTGTGTGTGTGTGTGTGTGTGTGTGTGTGTGTTGAGGGGTGAGTATATCCATGAGTGGGATCTTTTACAGAGTGGGTTTTGTGTGTGTGTGTGTGTGTGTGTGTGTGTGTGTGTGTGTGTGTGTGTGTGTGTGTGTGTGTGTGTGTGTGTGTGTGTGTGTGCGTAGACTAAAGAAAAATACCTGCAACAGTGGGTAATGGTGACAACTAGGTATCATTGAAATTCTGAAGACATGAGTTGGGATGAACACTAGGAACCAGTAACAACGCTGAAGATGAGGGTCAGAGGACAACTAGCCACCAGGGATAACTCTTACACCTTTTGTTAAACAGCACTTACAAAAAAAAAAAAAAAAAAAAAAAAAAAACGAGAATGGGGGGGGGGGTGATTCACTAGCCACCAGGGAGAACTTTTGAATATCATTCTTTATTGGCACTTACATGCAACATAGATGGGGCACAGCTGACACCAGGGAGAACTCTTAAATATCATGCCTAAGTAGCACTTACATGTAATATGGAAAGGGAAAATAGACTTCAGGGATACTCTACAGTACCTTAATGGCACTTAATTAAAAAAAAAGGAAAGAAGAAGGACCACTAGATACCACTGATACTTTGTAGCATGCCTTAAAGTCATTAAAAGGGATTCTAACGCTGAATCTGACCACCGAGAATATTAGTCCTCTGAGGCACTGCTTGACACCAGGTATCTGCTTTAAAATTAACTATTACTTAAAAAATATAACAAAGTGTAAATATGGAAAGTGCCTCAAACCTTGAACTCTCACCTTAAGAAAACTCAGCAGCAACTCATTGCACTGCCTAACAAATTAGTGCAGAACAATTTTATACACATATAATGAGGGTCTTGTGCATTATTAATCAATGCCTGCAACAGTTTGTGATGTTTGAGGGAAGGGACATGGAACATTAGACCTACCTTTCAACCTTGTAGCACAAGAACTCAAGACAAGCCAAGATTAATGGTTGGACAAGATTCCAGGCAGGTGTTATTTAGTCCTCTTGCAAACTTAGGGAAGGTCACTAGTACAGCAGCTTTTGCACTACCATGGATTTACATAAGAATATATGAAGAGTGAAACTCTAATGTCTGGCTTTGATGACTAGTTGTAATTATCCATTAATGAGGCCACGGCAAAGTAGACATCACTGACATTTTAAAAACACGGAGACAGGTATGGGGTATGTGGTGGTATGCATACCTCTCAACCTCTTGGCATAAAAAAATCTGGACAAAGCTTGACAGAATGGGGAGACAATGGCCCAAAAATAGGGCCAGATTTTAAATATTGCTCTTATAAACTTAGAAAGTTGCTAGAATAACAGAATTTGTATTGTCATGCATGTTTGTGAAGAATATGAAGTCTGAAACACAAATGTATGTCATTATTTAGTGACTTCAATCCTCAGATCATCACATTTATTTGCCAGAAAATCACAAATTTTTTGAGGAACAGACCAAAAATACGAGACAAAAATCTGGAACTTCTGCAAAAATCTGGACAGTTGGGAGGTATGGTGGTATGCATGTGTGTGTGTGTGTGTGTGTGTGTGTGTGTGTGTGTGTGTGTGTGTGTGTGTGTGTGTGTGTGTGTGTGTGTATTTTGCATGGTATAGTGAACGGGGGTGCCTGTGCTAATACAATGCAGATGCTACAAGAGTTAAGTACCACAAGAATGTGCTGATCTGCATTTGTGGTAGCTAATTGTGATTCAGAAATGACGTAATGATGAGGTCTCTCTTCACTGTGGCTAATGCATCTCTGAATCACAAAATACCCCACTGCAGAAACAGGCCCTTTTTATTGCACCTCTTCATGAAAGTGTTGGGCTTCTTTATGAACTCTGAGAGTGGTCAAGAGGATGAGTTTTATGGGAAGGTTAGCAGGTATTATAAAATATGAAGACATGATGTAAAGAATAACACAGACATTAGGAGTAAAGATGTACACAGCATGGAGATAACACTGGCAAATGTTCATAAGCAAGCAATAAAAATTGGTCTTTGGACCATTATAAACCTAGTCAGTAATGTACTTGAAATTATTATTACTAATGTTCTAGAAATTATGATATTCATGTTCTTTTCATTATTATTAATTTTATAAAAAATGTTGACGTTTAATTGTGCTATTATATCAATGTATGGGAACGTGTGTTGTGACTTAAAGTGTGATGGGATATTCCAGTCTATCACAATTAACTTAACTCTAAAATATCCATGGACACATACATACAAACCTTATTACAAAAATTTAAACTTCAGCAGAAAGTTCTAAGCAGAAATTTATTCTAATATGCCAACACTTTCACCCTAATGTAGGACCTGCTATGTATAATATTGTATTATGCAATTATACCACACCTTCCTTGAGCAACCGCTCAGGAATGAAACATGTCATATAAAGGTCCTTATTATGAGAAATAAATTAGCCAGCCTTTATAGCTGGATATCTTTGCATACTCCTGGCATAATTGCAATAACAGAAACCTGGCTTATATCAGACACAGAAGACAAAGAAATACCACCGCCTGGCTCTGACATCACACACAATGATCATACTAGTAAACAATCTGACATTGTACCCATTGCGTATTCAAATACTTTAACCCTGCCATGTACTCCATACAAATACCAAACATTAATGGTGCTGAAGTCTTAGTACAATTAAAATTAACTCACAAAATTAAATATGTATAATCACCTTGTATGTATCTACTTATAAAGAATCAGTTTCTGAAGTCATATTACAGAGAACTACAAACATATTACTTGATACTATAATCCTAGGTGATCTTAAAAATTGATTGACTCAAAAACTATTGTCAGTACTGTCAATCTGTATAGATTAACATGGTTAATATATATATATATATATATATATATATATATATATATATATATATATATATATATATAAACACCACCGCAGACTATATATGTGTATATATATATATATATATATATATATATATATATATATATATATATATATATATATACACACACACACACACACATATATATGACCATGAAGGTAGATAAAACTAGTGGAAGAGAAAGCATTGCAGACTGTGTACTAAAAACAAACCCCAGCAAACCTTCAAATGGTTATGCCCAATGTTTTTAGTGATCATAACTTTTTTTTTGCCATATTGAAACACACCAAAATACATAGAAGCATCAATTATAGAATGGCAACAAAATTTAGCATGGAAACCTTCTTATTTTTTTTTTTTTTTTTATTTTTTTTTTTTTTTTTTTTTTTTTTTATAACATATGTTTTTTGCATACTATAGATGTTATAGCAGTCAATTAAGTAGTATCTCAATAGTATTTTGCTATACCTAGACATTTAATTTCCCAAAGATTTCTGCTTGGCCTGCCTGACTGTTTGTGTATGTCTTATGTGATTTATGACTATATTGACCATTAGAATAATCTGTAATATTTGCATTTTTGATAGTGCATTTGATACTCTGTATGCTAATATTCACTTTAACATTTTCTTATTGTTCCACTGTTTTCTTTTGTACCAGCTATCCCCTGCTTTACCCTGTGTTTTTGCCTGGGTGAATTCTCACTACTAATTCCACTAAGGTGCTCTCTGCCCACTGCCCTTGGAAAAGTCAAGACACTGCCTTCTTCTGCTACCCGCTACTTCAAGAAGTTCAAGAAAGTATGTCTACCCACATCACGAAGTGTTATTTTTAACAAACTTATCCTGCTAAGCCTTTGTCTGACCCCAGCTATGCGGCCAGCAGCAACCCCCCCCTATATTCCCTTATCTCCTTCCTCCCCCACACTTTAGACTGCTATCTTGCTTTTCCTCTCTCTACCAGTTAGTCTACTTCTACTTTTGGAAGCTCCTGTGCATGTTTGTGCACCTCTGCTTTTGGCCACTAGATGTCACCCTACACCCACCTATACTCCTTACATTAGTATTTATTACCTTCCTCATTTTTTTCTATTCTCTCCTTTCCTACTACTATCCCTTTCCTCCTTCTGATATTCTCTCTAATCCTTCCCTCTTTAGGCTACTATCTCCCATCTTGACTTACCAGCCTACTCTGATACTTTTTCCTCCCTCCTTGGTGGTCTCATTGTGTCCTCCGTTCGCCTCTGGCTCACTCCGCTCCCCTCCCTACCCCCAATTCCCACCCACCCCCGGGGTCCTAACCTTATACTTCTCTTGTCCCTCCCCCAGACCTACCATCCAATCCTTTTGTCTTTACCTCCAAATTAATCCCCTCCCCTCTACACTCTCCATATCCTCCTCCCTCATTTCTCTTTTATATACTAGCCCTCCTTTCAATACTCACACCTACTTTCTTCTACCACTATTACCTCCCTTTCTATATCTCCCCACTCATTTCACCCCTCTCCCTACCTCACATTTCATACCACTACCATACCTTCTAGTACACTTCTATATATCCCCTCTTTACATTCATACACCCACACTTCCTCTAGACTACCCCTAATCTGTGACTTTTTCCCTACAACCTCCTCTAACTTACTTACTCTCTAAAATGAGTCTCAATCTATCCACACTATTTTTACTCCTGATTCTACTCTTAACTACTCTTTACTCAACCTACCTCCTTACCTTTTTCGAGTATCCACTTCTCATTCAGCCAACAAACTCACAGACACACACTTCTTCCTTCTATACTTCTCTGAATTCTTTCTCCAATACCAATACTACCCCAAGATACCTCCTACCCAAATACCATAGGTACTCCCATCTCTCCTACACTCTACACTCAAACAAAAAAATAAGACCTCTAACCCTTTTTTGTATCAAAATCACATCTAAACCCATCAATCCTACCTTACAAGACGGTGACATTCATCCCAACCCTGGCCCCATACATCCTTCTACACAAACACCCAAACATGGCACCAATACTACACTCCTCATAGGACACCTTAACATACGCAGTGTAAACAACAAAGTACCCTACCTTCATACCCTCCTAGATATACACAGCTTTGACATTCTCTGTCTCTCTGAAACCTGGCTAAAGCCAGCCACTAAGGATACTGACATTATATCACAAGGCTATAATATACTCAGGCTTGACCATAACAAACGAAAGGGTGGTGGTGTAGCAATACTGTTTAAGAACCATCTTAATATCTCTACCCTACCTGCCTGTCCAACCCAAGATAGTAAGGTAGAAGCCATCGTCTCAAAACTTCAACTTAATGCCAAAAAAGCCCTTTACATCATCTGCATTTACATACCTCCAGGAAACAACATACCAGTTGTAGAAGACTTTCTCAATTGGATTTCCAACTACTACCCCCAAGAAACTATCATTATTGGCGACCTAAATATTGACTGGAATGCTATTAATACCGATAATCCCATCTCACACATTAACCTAAATGGTTTCACCCAAACCATTACATCCACAACAAGAGTTAATAAGTTAAACAAAAAACAGACTATATTAGACTGGATTCTGATAAACAAATGTAATGTCACTTATAATGTTGGGACCCTGCCTGATGAACTCAGTGATCACTGTTTAACATACATTGCAAGAGAGAAGACTGATTATCTTCCCCCCCTCAATATAAGAAAAATACGTTCCACTAAACACTTTAAAACCGACCTATTTCAGAATGAACTCAGAACTTGCAACTGGAACCCTTTAAAGACTCTTCCACTAAATGAAGCAGTATTATTCTTTAATTCTACTTTCCTTTCTATTCTAGACAATCATGCTCCCGAACGCACTATTAGAATGAAATCTAATACAGCCCCTTGGCTCTCAAATGAAACTAGAAAACTAATTCTTTCCAAAAATAAGATCTGGAACAAATGGAGGTCCCATAGAATCAGCTCTGATTTTCATCACTTTCAGCAACTTAGAAATCTTACCAAAAAAGCCATCCTCACTGATAAAAGAAAGTTCTACTGCAACCTACAAGAAACTAACCTAAATAAACCCAAACAATTCTGGTCTTCTATCAATAGACTCCTTTCTCCAGGTACTGCTAAAACTCCCTCCCCACTAAATGCCAACCCTGACACCCCTCTTCAAACTGCAAATACTTTTAACTCATTCTTCTCTGATACTATTCAATCTCTCGCTAGACAATTAAATACTAATATTTTTTATCCTCCTAACAATCACTTAAACTCTAACTGTAGCTTCTCTTTACAACCCATCTCTACTTCTACCATCTTCAAACTACTTCTCAAACTCAAACCTTGTACTCCCTCTGCTGACAAGCTCCCTCCCCTATTCTTACAAAAAGCAGCCAAAGAAATTGCTTACCCAATATCCTTACTCATAAATAGAACCATCCAAGAAGGAACCATCCCTCATATCTGGAAAATCTCTCATATTATCCCACTACATAAAGGCGGAAACTCTATTGACTATTCCAACTTTAGACCTATTGCTCTTCTCTCTCCATTAGCAAAAATTATGGAGAAATGTATACATCAGCAACTGGTACAGTACCTATCCCTCCACAATATTTTAGCTCACTGTCAACATGGCTTTAGACCCCACCATAGTACTACCACTGCCCTCCTTTCCTTTGTAGATACCATTAACAGCAATCGCAACAAGAACCTACTCTCTTCTGCCCTATTCATTGACCTCTCTAAAGCTTTTGACATGGTCAACCACTCTTCTCTAATTAGCATTCTCAAATCCCTCTCATTTGACAGCCTTGCCATCAACTGGTTTACATCATACCTCAGTAACAGACAACAAGCCGTTCTTTGGGAAAACCATATCTCCTCCTTACTTCCCATTGCAATTGGTGTGCCTCAAGGCTCTATCCTTGGTCCTCTCCTCTTCTCCCTCTTTATTAATGATCTCCACTCTGTAATTCCTCAAGCTACCTGCATTCAATATGCAGACGACTCTACTATCATTTGTTCAGCATCCACCTCCTCTGATCTAACCACTCTAACTCAAACTACCTTCAACACTGTAGAAACATGGTTTACTAGACGGTATCTACTTCTCAATGCCAAAAAAACCAAACTTCTCCTCTTCACCCCCACCACTCGTACCTCTCCACTTAACTTCTCTATCTACTCTAACAACAAAACAATCATCTCTCCTGAATCCACAACAAAACTACTTGGTGTTACCATTGATAACAATCTCTCTTTTGACCAACACATCAACAACACCATCAAAACTGTTAACAGAAAAATTGGATCATTATACCGTATAAAACCATTTCTTACCCCATCAACTAGAGCTACTATTGCTCACTCCCATCTTATATCTACTCTCTTCTATGCCTCTCCTATCTTCACCAACCTTAAAAAAACTAACCTAAACAAACTAGCAACTTGCTATAATAACATTGCCCGCTTCGCCACTGGTAACCCTTTTAGAACACATCACTGCCTCAATTTGAAACAGTTAGGCTGGCTGGAACTACAAAACCTTCTTAATATTTCACAACTTACAATTGCCCACAAAATACTGTACCAACCTTGTAATACCCCTATACTTTCACAACTTCTACTCCACTATAACAATCTCACCTCTCTTCGTTCCTCCTGTAAACTTATTACCAAACCCATAAAGGCCCACAACGTAGCTGGTGACTCTCTTTTCACCAATACTGTAGGCAGAGTATGGAATTTGCTGCCTAAAGAGTTAACACTAATCTCATCCCTGCCTCTCTTCAAACAACAAATCAAACTACATTTCCAAAACCACTGGCTCTGTTCTTGTAGTACTCCAGGCTAGCTTTCCAAACCCACTGGCTCTGTTCTTGAATACTCCAGGCTAACCTCCCTCTCATTACTCTCTCCTAACCTTTAACCCTTCTTTTTCCTGAAATCTAACATCTACCCTGCTTCCCTTCTCTGTTGTCCTCTTATGCTCTGACCTACATCTACCATCTCTTCCCACCTTGTCTTGACTGTCTTTTTCTTCTTCTCCTCTCTTACTTATGACTCTGGCCTGTGTCATTTCTTTTCTTTCCTTCATACTCCTTCTACTTCTCGTCCCTTCGAGCTTCTAATGTAATCTTCTTGGCTGTTGCCTAACTGCAAAACCTTATGTTTTAGGTAAACTTGCTTTGAAATCGACAGAACATTTGTATGAATCTAAATTTTTGAGTTCCTTTAATGTATGCTGATTTTTGATTAGTAGTTGATCTAAATGTATATTTTTATTGTGTAATGTCTTTATTAACAAATTGTCTATCTGTCTTGCTTATGTTATGTGTGGAGCTTTTCTCCCCGGGCCTCTACTGAAAATGGACATATATCCAGCTAGACTAGCCCGGTCAACAAATGTAAAATAAATAAAATAAATAAATTATCTATGCTTAGGCATAGCGACTGTGAGCCATGCAAACCTATGTCTTTAGATGATGCAATAGTTTACATCAACAAAACCTTCCTCTCCATATTCAACTCTGGAGTATTTCAGTATAGGAAAAGAATCAAATCAAATTATGTACCATGGCTTACACCAGATATAAAAATCAAGCAAAGAACAGACAAAACACGAGAAAACTGGCACAAAGAAAAAACATTAAAGAATTTGCAACAATAATGGCAAAACTTTCACGTATCCAAAAATTTCAGCATTAAAATCTCAAACCCACACTTAACCTTACACAAACACATTTGATCGGACTTAATTCAACATCACTGTTACTCAACAAAAAGTGCACATAAACACGTTCACAAACAATAAACTTACTTGTCAAAGTGACTCTTCAACAATACATACATATGCACAAACACACACACACACACACACACACACACACACACACACACACACACACACACACACATACACACACACAAACACACATACACATATGTATTGCTCGATATAGATATACAGCAAGTTTGTAGATATACAGTTGTAGTTCCAATATTATCCTGCTGCCAGTCATATTAAAGGCATTTGAAATTGTAGAAAAACATCTAATCAATGGATTCCTGGACTCATGGACACTCACAGTCAATGACTAATGCCAAACATTACAGTTTGATATTGTGCAAACAATACTGTCTTACCTCTTATCATGTCTGGTAGTTAGAGCAGACAGGTAGTGCAGTGTTTCATATGACTTCTGTGTGAACTTGAGCTAGTCATTTAAACAGAAATTGCTCCCAGGTCACCCCTGTAAAGGGACTGTCTGTGCCCAGTGGGCCTACCTAGTTTACAAACAGGTAACATTATTATTAACCTAATGCCATGTAAGAAGGTTAATGATTCTGCTTTCTGTGTCAAGGGTACAGAGTTTGAAGCTTTCATTCCCTTTTATTTAACATTTTTTGACAGACTCAGGTAGTATGTAAGGACTCTCCCTGGTGTCTAGAGGTGGTATAGTGAGCTAACTCTCAGTTAAACAAAGTTGTGCATGAGTGTTAAGGACACAGTGTTCAAAGATACAGAGTTTGAACTTTTATAACTGCCTTTAAGGCACAATACAAAGGCTATCCCTTGTGTCTAGTGTTCCCTGGCCCATATTTCATCATCATCATCATCATCATCTTTCGGCTTTTCCTGTTAGGGGACGCCACAGCAGATCATCTCTTTCCATTTCTTCCTATCCTCTGCATCTTGCTCTGTCACACCAACCACCTGCATGTCCTCTCTCACCACGTCCATAAACCTTATCTTAGGCCTTCCTCTTTTCCTCTTACCTGGCAGCTCCATCCTTAGCATCTTTTTCCCAATATACCCATCATCCCTCCTCAGCACATGTCCAAACCAACGCAATTTCGTCTCTCTTGCTTTGTCTCCAAACTGTCCAACATGAGCTGACCCTCTAATATACTGATTCCTAATCCTATCCATCCTAGTCACACCGAGTGCAAATCTTAACATCTTTAACTCTGCCACATCCAGCTCTGACTCCTGCATTTTTATCAATGCCACTGTCTCCAACCCAGATAACATAGCTGGTCTCACTACCCTCTTGTAGACCTTCCCTTTCACTCTTACTGGTACCTGTCTGTCACAAATCACTCCTGACACTCTTCTCCACCCATTCCACCCTGCCTGTACTCTCTTCTTCACCTCTCTTCCACATTCCCCATTACTCTGAACTGTTGATCCCAAGTACTTAAACTCGTCCACCTTTAACAACTCTACTCCCTGCATCCTCACCATTCCTCTACCCTCCCTCTCATTTATACACATATATTCTGTCTTACCCCGGCTGACCTTCATTCCTCTTCTCTCTAGAGCATATCTCCACCTCTCCAGAGTCTCCTCAACCTGAATCCTACTCTCACTACAGATCACAATGTCATCTGCAAACATCATAGTCCACGGGGCCTCCTGTCTGATCTCATCTGTCAACCTGTCCATCACCACTGCAAATAAGAAAGGACTCAGAGCTGATCCTTGATGTAATCCCACCTCCACCTTAAACGGATCTGTCACTCCCACTGCAATCCTCACCACTGTCACACTACCCTCGTACATATCCTGTACCACTGTTACATACTTCTGTGCCACTCCCGACTTCCTCATAAAATACCACAACTCTTCTCTAGGCACCCTGTCATATGCTTTCTCCAAGTCTACAAAGACACAATGCAACTCCTTCTGACCTTCTCTGTATTTCTCCAATAACACTCTCAGAGCAAACATTGCATCTGTAGTGCTCTTGCCTGGCATGAAACCATACTGCTGATAACTAATCATCACCTCCCTTCTTAACCTAGCTTCTACTACTCTTTCCCATAACTTCAAGCCGTGACTGATCAATTTTATCCCTCTGTAGTTACTGCAGCTTTGCACATCACCCTTATTTTTAAAGATAAGTACCAAAACACATTTTCTCCACTCCTTAGGCATCCTGTGACTTTCCAAAATTTCATTAAACAATCTAGTTAAAAATTCCACTGCCAGTTCTCCAAAGCACCTCCATGCTTCCATTGGGATGTCATCTGGGCCAACAGCCTTTCCATGCTTCATCCTCTTCATAGCTGTCCTTACTTCCTCCTTGCTAATCTGTTTCACTTCCTGATTCACTATCCCCACATCATCCAACCTTCTCTCTCTCTCATTCTCTTCGTTCATCAGCCTCTCAAAATACTCTTTCCATCTACTCAACACACTCTCCTCTCTTGTGAGTACCTTTCCCTCACTATCCTTTATCACCCTTACTTGCTGCACATCTTTTCCAGCTCTGTCCCTTTGTCTAGCCAATCGGTACAGGTCCTTTTCTCCCTCTTTAGTGTCCAATCTCTCATACAACTCTCCATACACCTTATGCTTAGCTTCCCCCACCTCTCTCTTTGCCATGTGCCTCATCTCCTTATACTCATGTCTACTTTCTTCATCTCTTTGACAATCCCACTTCTTCTTCACCAGGCTCTTCCTCTGTATACTGTCCTGTACTTCCTCATTCCACCACCAGGTCTCCTTGTCCTCCTTCCTCTGTCCAGATGTCACACCAAGCACCTTTCTAGCAGTCTCCCTTACTAGTTCTGCTGTAGTTACCCAGCTATTCGGTAACTCTCCACTGCCTCCCAGTGCCTGTCTTAACTCTTCCCTAAACTCCACTTCACAATCACCCTTTTTTAACTTCCACCATTTAATCCTTGGCACTGCTTTCACACTCCTCCTCCTCTTTTTGATCACCAACGCCATCCTACAGACCACCATTCTATGCTGCTTAACTACACTTTCCCCTGCCACCACTTTACAGTCTGCAATCTCCTTCAGACTGGCCCTCCTACATAGGATATAATCCACCCATGTGCATCTTTCTCTACTCTTGTACGTCACCCTATGCTCCTCCCTCTTCGTAAAATACGTACTCACCACAGCCATGTCCATCCTTTTCACAAGATCCACAATCATCTGACCTTCTGCATTCCTCTCCTTAACACCATACCTACCCATCACTTCCTCATCCCCTCTGTTCACTTCACCAACATGCCCATTAAAGTCCACTCCAATCACTAGTCTCTCACCCTTGGGTACACTCACCACAACTTCATCCAACTCCAAAATTTCTCTTTCTCATCTATCGCACACCCAACTTGTGGAGCATATGCACTAACACCATTCATCATTACACAATCAACTTCGAGCTTCATAAACATCACTCTGTCAGACACTCTCTTCATGTCTAAAACACCCTTGGCATATTGTTCCTTTAGTATAACCCCTATCCCATTTCTCCTGCCATCCACACCATGATAGAACAATCTGAACCCATTTCCTAAACACCTGGCCTTACTTCCCTTCCATCTGGTCTCTTGCACACCCAATATATCAACCATCCTTTCTCCATCATATCAGTTAGCTCTCTTCCTATACCAGTCATACTGCCAACATTCCAAGTTCCTACCCTCACTGCTACATCCCTAACCTTCCTCCTCTCTTCCTGCCTTTGGGCATGCCTTCACCCTCCTCTTCTCCTTCGGCCAACAGTAGCCCAATTTCCGCCAGCACCCTGTTGGCTAACAGTACTGTTGGCAGTCGTTGTTAACCCGGGCCTCAACCAATCCGGTATGGAATTTCATGCTGCAAAATGTTGTTCTATATTATCTTTGTACATGTATTTAAATCAGGATAAGAAGAGTATCCCTGATGTCTACTACCCCCCCCCCATTGTTTATGCTGCAGTATGTTGTATTTGTATGCCTTTAAGGCATGATATGAATAGTATCCCTGATATCTAGTGTCCCCCATCTTTCATGTTGTAGAATGTTGTATTATCTTTGTATGCCTTTAAGGCATGATATGAATAGTATCCCTGATATCTAGTGTCCCCCCATCTTTCATGTTGTAGAATGTTGTATTACGTTTGTATGCCTTTAAGGCATGATATGAATAGTATCCCTGATATCTAGTGTTCCCCCATCTTTCATGTTGTAGAATGTTGTATTACATTTGTATGCCTTTAAGGCATGATATGAATAGTATCCCTGATATCTATTGTCCCCCCATCTTTCATGTTGTAGAATGTTGTATTACATTTGTATGCCTTTAAAGCATGATATGAATAGTATCCCTGATATCTAGTGTCCCCCCATCTTTCATGCTGTGGAATGTTGCATTTGTATGCCTTTAAGGCATGATATGAATAGTATCCCAGATTTCTAGTGTCCCCCCATCTTTCATGTTGTAGAATGTTGTATTACGTTTATATGCCTTTAAGGCATGATATGAATAGTATCCCAGATTTCTAGTGTCCCCCCATCTTTCATGTTGTAGAATGTTGTATTACGTTTGTATGCCTTTAAGGCATGATATGAATAGTATCCCAGATTTCTAGTGTCCCCCCATCTTTCATGTTGTAGAATGTTGTATTACGTTTGTATGCCTTTAAGGCATGATATGAATAGTATCCCTGATATCTAGTGCCCCCCCCATCTTTCATCCTGTAGAATGTTGCATTATCTTTGTATGCCTTTAAGGCATGATATGAATAGTATCCCAGATTTCTAGTGTCCCCCATCTTTCATGCTGTAGAATATTGTATTATCTTTGTATGCCTTTAAGGCATGATATGAATAGTATCCCTGATATCTAGTGTCCCCCCATCTTTTATGCTGTAGAATGTTGCATTATCTTTGTATGCATTTAAGGCATGATATGAATAGTATCCCTGATATTGAGTGTCTCCCCATCTTTCATGTTGTAGAATGTTGCATTATCTTTGTATGCATTTAAGGCATGATATGAATAGTATCACTGATATTGAGTGTCCCCCCATCTTTCATGCTGCAGAATGTTGTATTATAGCAATAACCCACGCCTGGGTGTGGGTAATGCTAAATTTACCCACGGTTGGCGTGGTTTGGTCCCGAGGAAGCCCGGGACCAAACAAAGCCAACCGTGGGTAAATTTAGCATTACCCACACCCAGAAGTGGTTATTGCTATTATATGACATTATTTAAGAAAAGAAACTATTACTTTTCTTAAATAATGGCATAGTATAATGCCTGTTTACTGCCCTTCCGCAGATGTCTGGCATCCGGCAGTTCTGATGTACTGCGCCTGCGCAGTACATCAGAGTTGTGAGCAAAAGCAGCGGAGAAAGCAAGATCTCCGTTGCTTTAGTCTCGCTATGTTAAATGAGTTTAACATAGCGAGACAGTTTAAAATAAGCAACGGACATCTCCGTTGCTTATTTTAAAACTGTCTCGCATGTTAAACTCATTTAACATAGCGAGACTCAAAAAGCAACGGAGATCTTGCTTTCTCCGTTTTAAACACTGCCTGCTATGTTAAATGGGTTTAACATAGCGAGACAGCTTTAAAATAAGCAACGGAGATCTCTGTTGCTTATTTTAAAGCTGTCTCGCCATGTTAAACCCATTTAACATAGCGAGACAGTGTTTAAAACGAGTTATACTAATGGAAAAAGTCCGGCACGGACCTTTTTCCATTAGTATAACTCGATTTACAACGGGCACGCTGGCCAATCAGCGTGCACGTTTTAGGGGGATCATGGTATAATATCTTTGTATGCCCTTAAGGCATGATATGATATGCCTAATGAGTAATGCGCCTATCCCTGCATTGTGTAAGTTGGCTGCACAAACTTTGCTATTAAAGCTACACAATTCCAGAATATGAAGTGGTTGGACTTCTACTCCATCAAATGCCAACTGGAATGCAATGCAGAATAAAGATTGATGAAGAATTTCTCAGAAGAATGTAACAAATAAAAGTTATGTTTAGAAAAATATCTGTATTAGTAAATTTGAAGACGGTAACCCGTCTGGGCTAATGACAAGAGAATTGAGATCTTCCAGTCAATTGCTGGTATCTTTGTTGAAATAAAATGTGGCAGCATTAGTATCAATGATTATTTGTAAAGTCTAAAGTTTAAGAAAGGTAAGCAGACGAAATTGTGATGAATGTCTTTTCACATTAGAAAGGAGAGGAAAGCATGGGATTAGAAGCAGAAAGATCAGTCCAACTTCTTGAAATGGTGAGAAAGAAAAAAAAAGATATTTCAATTGAAAATCATAATGAGTGCTTATCTGATTCTGCACCATTGATGAAGAGAACTTCAGAAAATATTGCTGAAGATAAATCACCACTTGTAAAAAAAAAGCTAGTCATTCATTTAGTGTTCCTAAATCATTTAGAGCACATTAGTAGGGTTATGTTCTTCCATTCTACTTAGAAGGATTTAACGATTAGTTATTTCTTTTATAAAAAAAAAAAAAAAAGTAATTGTTAAAATATTGTATAACGGACAATGGTCAGTTGCTAAATCAATGCTGATATTATCCCACCTCTGGAAGAGTATAGGAGGTATTAATCGTGTACCACTGAGAGAGGGAATTGCTGGTATTTTCTATTCCACTTTACATTAAGTTTGTGTAATTAGAGAAGACTTATGATCATGCCTCAAAGCACATACCTCTTCACATTTCGAGTACAGGGTTACTGCTGCTTGCTAACCAGGGAAAATAAACATGCAGAAGGATTTGCATCCATAATCTTAGGATTTCAGGTTAATTTCCCGAAGATGCATGAGTGGTTCAAACAATCATGAATATTTGCACCAGTCTAGTTCATAATTTGCACTGGATATCAAAATGCAAGAAACGTTAGGATAGTGCCCACTTTGGAGATCTAGGGATTTTATTTTTTGTTTGTTTTTTGAAGATTAAATTGTTGTTTCTGCCTTTTCTGATGGTGATCTCTGTTACACATACTCCAATGATATGAAACTGAGTACAATGAAACAAGTTAGACAATCACTAACCATTTGAAATGTTGGGACCCGAAATGCGAAGATTGAATGGTCAAAAGATCAGATTTGTATATAGCAAGTCTGAGATGCCTTTTCTCAGAATATTCCTTTTTTCTCTGAGGAATGGCAGTATCAGGGTTTGTATATATACATTTGGGAAGAGATATGGGGGTTTCCTCCCCACATGTGGGATGGAGGAAGGATTCCCCCCTTTCAAATAGAAGGTTTAAGGACAAGAGCAATTTTTCAAGATTCACTCTTCTCTGGGTTTTTGCTATTTTTTTCTGGCTTTTAAATAGTGAGCCGGAGAATCAGCATCTCTCATTCTGATGCTACTGTACTCTTTTGAAAAAGAGTGGGTAACAAGGATTAAATGTGACACAGAGAAGTATACTGCAGTGCTAATGTGCCAGTGTTGGAATACAGTAATGTGCCAGTACTGGAATAATCTATTATAACAAAATGGAAGATGGGTTCTCTGAAAGTGCTACCGAGGTACCATTTAGGTTCATAGGATGATACTAGGGTATTGGCCCAGAGGTCCTTATAAGCCCATGTTCCCTCAAAGTCAGCAACTCTTTCCCTGAACAGCAGGGTACACAGGTGGGATCCCAGGGGTATATTTTCTGTTTCCCATCCAGTCATCTAGGTTCCTCTTAAAGAGGGCTATAAAGGTACTCTGCTTGACATGAAGATGAAGTCTATTCCACAGATGGGGAAGTCTTTGGGACACAAATCTATCCTGTCAACAAGTTGTGTTAATGTCACAGACCAGGTTAAGGCCTTGCGTGTGGGTTGCATGAGTGGAGATTGTCTCATGGATATGCAGCAACTCCATCAAGGCTGGGTCTGAAATGGCCTTGTATGCCAGACACAGGTCACCTCTGAGTTGTCTATATGAGACTGAATAGAGAGACAGAGCTTTTAGCCTATCTGTATAGGATAGGTGTTTGAGACCCTGTTCTCTCCAACTGCTGCATGTGCTTGGCAAGGTACATGTTGAAGGGGGCATTGTACTTGATAATGGGTCTGATAAGGGAGGAGTACAGGGATATTATGACCTCCTTGTTCCTGGATGAAATACCCTTATTTATGAGGTGGGCCATGTAGAAAGTCTTCCATACAATGGAGCCAATGTGGTGGTCAAAAGTCAGGTTGATATCAACCTGGGTGCCCAAGTCCCTCACGACTGACTGCATGCTTAGTATGTTGTTATTAATGTGATAATTAGTGGGGATGACATTTTCCTCAAAGAGGATAATGATGCATTACTTGGCATTCAGTTTGAGGCCATACATTTGGCACCAGTCATTAGTTTGGGTAAGGCCCTCTTGGAGGATGTTCACATCACTAGGGAAATTTAAGGCAGTGCCCAGCTTGCAGTCATCTGGAAATTTGGTCAGCGACAGACCACTGGTTTTGGCTTGCACCTCAGAAAAGTATATCCCAAACAGTAGTGGGCCCCAGACCGATCCTTGGGGTACACTGCTTGTTACAGGTCTACTACTAGAGGTGGCTTCATTTACTTTGGCTAACTGGGTTCTATCAATGAGCCAGTTAGCTACCCATCTGGTAAAATATGGGTTGATGCCTAGCTGGGAGAGTTTATCTATTATGCCCAAGTGGTGAATAGTGTCCAAGGCTTTGGCTAGGTCAAGATAGGTGGTGTACACCGTCTTCCCCTCGTCCATGATTTTGATGACTGTTTCAAAGAAGTCAACCAAATTTAACAGGCATGATCTCCCTTTGACAAAATCAAACTATGTGGGGTCAAGAGTTTGGCGGTTGCCAATGTCCTCATTTATAAGGTCCATGATAATGCATTCCATGGCCTTGCAGATCAGGCTAGTTTGGCTGATGGACCTATAATTGCCTGGGTCAGTGGATGCTCCACCTTTGTGTAGAGCGATGAGAGTGGCTGTCCTCCATTCAGCTGAGATGAAGCCAGTGCTCAGGCTTTGGTTGAATAGGGTGTCTAATGGAGCTGAAAGCTCATGCCTGAGTTCATGTAGGATACAGCCAGGGATGTTATCAGGTCCCATGGAGACTGTATTTTTTGCCTTTGAGAGGACACTAAGGACCTGCTGCCTGGTGATGAGGGGAGGGGGGCAGGTGCTGGGCATGTCATGATTTACTGATGGGGGGACAGGGAGTTGAGGTTTTCAGTGAACCTGTCTCCCAGCAGATGCTACCGAGTCACTATTATGGAGTTTGTGTATGCGGTGTTATTGACCACCAGTTCAGAGCAGATTTGGATGTTGTCTTTGAGATTGTGGACATATGTGAAGAAAGCCTTGTGACTGTCCTTGGTGGATGTGGCCAATTTGGACTCGAAGTTACCCTTAGAGGATTTCACCAGTGACTTTATTTGCTTGCTCAGACAAAGGAGAGATTGCTTCCAAAGTGGCACCTGCTCCTTCTTGGACCTGGACAGCATTTTTTTTTCCTTCTACTTTAGAGGTTTTTATTGCTGCTGTCTACCAGACAGGTTTACTGTTCCTTGAGGAATATAATTTGGTCCTGTCAGGTATTGCTGAGTCCATACAGCTATGTCGGTGCTCATATAGTTTTTGGTGTAGGCCTGGACATTAGTGCTAGTTCCAACTGAAGGGATGGTGGCTGTAAAGCTGCTTATACCTGCTCTGAGGAGATTGTAGTCAGCTTTGAAAAAAGTTTTTTCATTTGACCCTGACAAGAGGAGATGGTGACTTCAAAAGTGATTGCTTTATGGTCAGATCTTACCAAGGATGACACTGGCTACTCATGTTGGTTACGACAAAGTCCATGATATTTTCACCTCTCGTAGGGGTGTTGATTAGCTGATTCAATGCACTGGCATTGATGAAGTCGAGGAATCTCTTTGCATTCATGTTTGGGCTAGAATAGGTCTTCCACTCTATAGTTGGGTAGTTAAAGTCAGCCAGGATCAGGGTAGATGGTTGAATATTGATGGATTCAAGTAAGGCCAGATAGGTGGAGTGGGCATCCTGAGTCATGGTTGGAGGACTGTAGCTAGCTATGATTTGAATAGGTGCTCTATCAACAGTTAACTGCACTTGGAGTGTCTCCTGTGCGTCATACTGTTTGACCAGCCTGGAGGAGTGTATGTCTTTGATAAATATTATAACTCCACCTCCTTTGGCTTTGTAGCTCTCCTTTTAGTGTCGGAAAATATGGTAGGATGAATAACCTGGCAAGGTTGAGGTGCTCTCCACAGCTTTGAACCAGGTTTCAGTGACTGCACAAATGTCAGCATCGTCCAGTGCAAGGAATGCTTGCAATGAGTGCAATTTCAAGCTAAGAATCCTAATGATTAGCAGCATGACCTTTAAATTTCATTTATAAGAATTTTTCATGTTGGTAATTTTGTGCTTATGACTTTGCTTAAAAAAGGCACTATTCAGGAGGCAAGAGCTTTGCCAGAAGCCTAAAGCCCAGGGGAGACAGATGAAGGCCATCTCTGGCAAAGCATCGTGGTCTGTCAGTCATGTCCTCCCAGGCTGTCAGGTACTGAATCCCCTTGGAATGACACCAGAAACTAAGCCAATTGTTAAAGTCAATCATTTTCTGTTTGTATTGAGGTATCATTATGGGTGATGGTAGGATGCTGCCTAAGGCTAGGGGCATACCTGCCTGGGACACATATTCAGCAAGCTCAATCATGTCTCTCTTCATATAGTCCAGAGAGGTATGTCTCAAGTCATTCACACCAACATGGACTATGACAGAGTTATAACAGTACCTGTTGTTAAAAGACTTGAGTATGTGCATGATATGGTGGATTCTAGCACCTGACAAGCAACTTATTGTGACTTTCTCCTTGTCTAGCCTGGTGAGGGCCACATCTGTGTGTCTCACGATAGAGTCTCCTATGACTAGTATTCTTGGTTTGTGGTTAGGCCTTAGAGGCTGTGAGATACAGACATGTGTACTATGTGTGATGCTTGGTGCTGTGTGTTGTGATGTGTGTGTGTGTTTTTGTTTTGGAGGTCTCTTTTGTTTAGGTATGTTTTTGTTGAGAACCCCCACATATGTAGGTGTGTGTTGTACAGATGTGGGTAATATTAGAGTGGTGGTGTTCATAATGTTTGTGCAGACAACCTTCTCAGTGCCAGATATATTGGCTTGTGACTGAGACAGCAAGGAT